>NC_079227.1:11354069-11496612 GCF_029633865.1 Lampris incognitus
ACACACACACACATATACACGCAAGTAGTGTGCATGGAGGGAGCTATGAAGTTAAAACTGCAGCCACTATGGATGTCTTGCTCTATGATGACAACCCCCCCCCCCCCACACACACACACCAACTTCCAACTTTGACCTGTGGGAGTGAGCAGTACATACAGGAGCACTGCTGATACCCAAAAAGAGAGCGAGTAAGAGTGTGTGTGAGAGAGAGAGAGAGAGAGAGAGAGGGAGAGAGAGAGAGGGAGGGAGGGAGGGAGGGAGGGAGGGAGAAGCAGAAGGAGGGGGTTAGAAGAGAGGCTGTTGTTGAGTGGGAACTCTACCAGTTTGAGTGAGACAGACAGAGCGAGAGACAGAGAGAGCGAGAGTGTTCCAGTTTTTAGCAACACGAACCCGGAGGATCTGCACTTTTCTGCTCCCCCAGTCCCACTCCACTTCACCTCCTGGCGCAAAGGAAAGGAGAAAAAAAGACGAGGAGAAAGAAAGGAGCAAACAAACCCAGTGTCTGCTCTGTGAACCTCCAAGACCAGCTACAAACACACCACTCGCACAACAACAAGACAGACGACAGACAGAGACAGGTACAGACGGAGACAGAGAGAAAGAGAGAGAGAGAGAGAGCGTGCGAGAATTCAAGGAAGGAGCGAGGCCCGACAGTCGCGCTGCAGCCAGCCAGAGCCGGTGGAATGGACCTGGGCGTCTGTGGGACCAACCCCCGCATTCCCGCAGTCCAGTCTGAGGAGGAAGGCTGAGGAGCCGCGGCAACAGTAACCACGACAACCAGCCGCTCCCCAAATGAGGATGAACGGAGATGTTCTTTAGCTGAGTCTCAACATAAACGAAGCCGGCCCACCCTCTGCCGCCCATCAGGCAGAGAGAGACACTGAGAGAGAGACTGAGAGAGAAAGAGCCAGAGATAGAGACGCCTCGAGGCCCTGAGCACGGCTTGTGTCTCTACAGCCTGAGGAGGAGAGGCTGGGCAGCAGGGAAGCAGGAGAAGTGCAAGACGAGGCAGGGGGCGAGGTGGCGGGCGTGGGCGTGGGGGGGCGCATGGCCGCACGGAGGCTGGTGGCAGCCGCGGTGACAGTGGCCCTGCTGTCTCTCGTCCTGAACAATGTGGCCGCCTTCACCCCCAGCTGGGTGCTCCAGGCGCTAGAGGATGGACGCAAGCGCAGTGTGGGGCTGTGGAGGATGTGCCCAACCAGTGGGGATAGGGCCCGCGACGAACCCCCGGCAGGGAAGAGAGGGCAGGTGACGCAGAGGCAGTGTGAGGGCTTGGGATGGGGCTCGGACTACGCAGGCTACCAGGAGTCCCGCAGCACCGTTAAACGTAAGTGACCATGTGATGTGAGCCAAGAACAAATGTGCAAAGTTATTGGCCGTGGTCTAATAAATCAGCCATGATTTATTTATGTTAGTAACATTTCTCACAAATTAATTTCTCTTTCTTGCAATAGAAAGTATGGTGGTAATGATCTATTGGGAAGATTAAAAGAATCCATCCATTCTAATCCCAAACTAGAACTTGGGATAGAAGGCGTCATGTTGCATGGTACAGGTTTTTCTGTATTTCAGAAAGGTAGATGCTCAAACACTATTGAAAGTCATTTCAGGGACCATCTCCTCTAGCCTAAGAGTCTGCATTAGACTAATTTATGGCTTGTACTACAAAGATAAGATATGATGGGTCTGACTGTTTCCTGATGAGCTCATGTAATAGCTGGTTAAAACAAATCATATTAAAACCAGAACACAAAGGTCACTGTTGTCGAAAAATGATGTACATATCTGACAGCCCTGTTACGTGCATCCATTGACAAAACACAATGAATGAAATAAAAGGACATTCCAGATTTCAAATTCTGTAATGAGTTAGGCTATACACCAATATGATGGTAAACTAGCATATGTGAACTTGTTTGAAAAGCTGATACATCTGTCCGAAGAGCTACAGTAGTTGGGTGTTGGTATTCAGGCAAGTAATGAGTAGGAAACAAATTGTTTGACTAAACACTTTGGCAGAGTAAGCCATGTGATCGAGGCATATTTCAATGAAAGTAAATCTCCATTGAGAAAACTCTTCATTCAGCAATGGGATTGGGGCCCAGTCCTCTCTCTGGGAAACTGAAGTCTGTGATACTTCTGCCAACTTCTGTTGCTAGGCAGCATGGGACAGAAAGGTGCCCCTACGTTCTCACAGAACTGATAGATTTAGAGACTTCTTATTGTCCAGAGAATTTTCATTCAGTTTATGGTGTCTCGTGTTGCTTCCCGTTGTTAGAAATATAGCCTTGCTACATTTCTCAAAACTTCCTGAAATGGCCCCTCTTCTTAGGCAGGAGGGTGCAGATGCCCTGTTCGAACTGCACAGTTGCTCAGCTCTGCTCTCAGATATGTTTGAAGCCTGCCCCTTTGTGCAATCTGATCTGTCTCCATGCCTGCATGTGCTGCACAAAGATTCTTTGAAAACACCAGTCAGTTGTAAATTCAATAATGCATAACTGGCAGCAGATTTGCGTGTATGCTCAACGCATTGGACTGTAAATTTTGTAAATCTTAAAGTTGAAGATGACTGCCTATTATTCTGTAATGGATAATATATATTATATATCATATAGTGGCACAGTGGCACAGTGGTTAGCGCGGTCGCCTCACAGCAAGAAGGTCCTGGGTTCAAGCCCCAGGGTAGTCCAACCTTGGGGGTCGTCCCGGGTCGTCCTCTGTGTGGAGTTTGCATGTTGTCTGCGTGGGTTTCCTCCGGGGGCTCCGGTTTCCTCCCACAGTCCAAAGACATGTAGGTCAGGTGAATCGGCCATACTAAATTGTCCCTAGGTGTGAATTTGTGTGTGTGTGTTGGTCCTGTGATGACCTGACGGCCTGTCCAGGGTATCGCCCCGCCTGCCGCCCAATGACTGCTGGGATAGGCTCCAGCATCCCTGAGAGCAGGATAAGCGGTTTGGATAATGGATGGATGGATGGATGGAATAATATTATTCTGTGATGAATAATATTGCCAGTATTCATCGAAGAAAGAATTCCTTTGAGTCACTGTTTTGAAGATGCTGTCTTCAAATAATATTATTTGTTCACTTTATTTTATTCTTCATCCTGCTTTTACTTTCATCCCACTTATACGTTTTCTTTTATTTGGTACTTGTTCTTTAACATACATCACCCTTACACTCAACCTTATCATACTAGCTACATCATGGGACTCTGAAGCCTTCTTGTTTAGTCTTGAATAGATCGAGGCTGTCTGATAAGCCGTCAGCTCACAGGACAGGTATTAACACCCAGACCTTTCTCCTGGTCTTTGCAGTGCAGTTTGACATGATGAGAGCCTGCAACCTCATGGCCACCGTGGCCCTGACAGCCGGCCAGCTGATCTTCCTGCTGGGCCTGATGGAGCTGCCCTTCATCACTCAGGACTCCCAGTGGTGGGAGGAAGCCATCGCTGCTCTCTTCCAGCTAGCCAGTGAGTATCACTGTTCCCTACAGCAGTGTTTCCCAACCCAGTCCTCAAGGAACACCTATCCTGCAGGTTTTCATTGTAACCCTGCATAGGTAGCCCTGCTTGTACTTACTCAACCAATCATCTCACAGCACTTAATTATGCAAGGTGTGCAAGAGCTGACATAATTCATTGCTAATTGGTTGAATAACTACAAACAGGTACCTATTCAGGGTTGCAAAGAAAATCTGCCGGATAGGTGTTCTTTGAGGACTGGGTTGGGAAACACTGCCCTACAGCAGTGTTGGTCTTTCAGATTAAAACACTTTGAATTGACTGGATGAGGAGATGGACAAAGCAAACAGAAGATAAAGGCTCCCCTCTGCCTTGATCCTGGACGAGATCTTAGAAGATCTCTTCCGGCTTTCAAATAGCATCCATAGAGTTGATCGACAGAGGCATCGTAGCACGTGCTCTGATCGAGATCCCAGAGACCACACACAGAACATCACTCTGGCATGCAAAGGCTCCTATATCATGTGGCCCTGTTCATTTAAACAAGCCAATTCGTCTCATATTCAGGAATTAAATACCCCCCCCCCAAAAAAAGCCTTTGGAGTAGAGTGATTCCACTCATTTTGAATACATTTCCAGTTGTTTCAGGGCGTTTCTAGAAACAAGGCAAATTTTTAACAATTCAGATGGAGAAACATTTCTGCAGATGAAGCTTCATGAAAACAAACAACGTAAAAACGTGTATTGGGGACATCTGCGTAGCGTAGTGGTCTATTCCATTGCCTACCAACACGGGGATCAGCGGTTCAAATCCCCGTGTTGCCTCCAGCTTGGTCAGGCGTCCCTACAGACAAAATTGGCCGTGTCTGTGGGTGGGAAGCCGGATGTGGGTATGTGTCCTGATCGCTGCACTAGCACCTCCTCTGGTCGGTCGGGGCGCCTGTTTGGGGGGAGGGGGAACTGGGGGGGAATAGCATAATCCTCCCATGTGCTACGTCCCCCTGGTGAAACTCCTCACTTGTCGGTGAAAAGAAGTGGCTGGTGACGCCACATGTATCGGAGGAGGCATGTGGCAGTCTGTAGCCCTTCCCGGATCAGCAGAGGGGGTGGAGTAGTGATCGGGACAGCTCGGAAGAGCTGGGTAATTGGCCGGGTACAATTAGTGAGAAAAAGGGGAAAAAGTAACAATAACAAAAAAAAGTGTATTTGTTTTTAAACAGGGTTAAATAATCCTAAACAGTATCCTTGCCATCCCGGTGGCATTTCTTTGTGTGCTTTGAGAAAATCAATATTTCATGACTCAAAACTGGACTTAATGCCTTGATAAAATGGATAATATATCTGTGCCAACTTCCATCATGTAAACAGGGGACTTAACCAAACACTGGGGGAAATGAACTAACTAATATTAGACAACACAAACAGACAGACAGACAGACAGACAGACAGACACACACACACACACACACACACACACACACACACACACACACACACACACACACACACACACACACACACACACACACACACACACACACACACAAATGAAAACCTTTACAGACTGCTTAAAGTAGACCTACATACAGTTTGTTGATCAGCTACAACACCTCTGTGCCAGATAAGGTCAAAATGAAATATAAAGGTAAATGTATAGCAAGTATTTTAAGTTGTCAAGAAGGCAATAAAATAATCAACAGTGTAACAAGTAAGTGTCTGGTGGATTAATAATTATCTGCCTGTATTTTGTTGCATATCATTTTTAGAAGGTCTAAAAAAAAACAGATCAAAACAAATCAAAATAACATAGGAAGAGGGTGGGGAGGAGTAGGAAACTCAAAAAAACAACATGAACAAAAAATAAAGAATTAAAAAGTGCCTTATCAGTTCAGAACACAGTTTTCAAGGAAAAGTCAGTTTAAGGAAGACGAAAATCCAAGAATAGCAGTTCTGGAGGGACAGAAGGGGCGGTGCTGAGATGCCGACCATCCAACCAAACCCTCCCTCAACAACAGCACCCTGCCAGCTGCTCTGAGTGGGCAATAGGTGGCGTTTGATGGGCATGCCGTGTCCCAGTGCAGCAGATGCTGTGTGGACTGGAGAGAGTTATTGGGATACAAGGGGGGTGCTTTTGTGGCAGAGCTAGGCGAAGGAGTGCTCTGCTCTCGGTCTAATTTTAGTCTCTGGTTCCCTGGCTGAAGGGCTGGAGCTGCAGCGGGCCAGGGAGCGACTGCCAGGCGCCAGGATATCCCTGCTCAGGACGGGGAAATGCCTGCGACTACCTGTTATGCAAACTCCCGCGCTGGAGGAGGAAAGGGGGGGGGGGTCGGATGTGAAAGACAGTTCGACAGGGACAGTGTGTGTGTTTGTGTGTGTTTGTAGGGTGTTTCAGGGTGCACGCGGCAATGGGGTGGGAGCGGCCTCCGTCTAGATAAGCTCCTCAAGCTTTTATGCTGGTGTTTACTAAATGTCCAGGAACAGCAAATAAATAGTCCCCTCCTCACATGAAAGACTAAAAACGCAGCCGTCTTTCAGCTCGCAGTGCTGCAGAGGCACACGGGCTTTCATCTGAAGACCCTGATGCAAGACCACAGCTTTCAGATCCATCCAAATAAACACGTTGATACTGCAAGAGAACCTGATAAAAAACAGTGACTCATCTCAACTAAGGATAATGTAGAGACAATGGCAAAAGATGAATGTGTCTCCTTCCTCATGAGTCCATTATTTATCCCCCCCCCTTCGGAAATAACCATTTACAACTATTTTTGCAAACTGCCACACTGATGATCTATGAGACGATGGCCAAATAGGTTGACATTTGCGACAAAAGCCGTCATGTCTGACACACACCCACACACACACCCACACACACACTCTTCCTTGACTTCTTAAAATAGAAGTCCTCTTTGGAAAAAGTAGCATCCTCCTCTCTCTCTCGCCTCTCAGTTCTTAACTATTCGCAGCCTTACCATATATGGTCTGCAATGTTGCTGAGTAATATGATCACACAACTGACTCACTTTCAGACGGGATGGTTTCTCACTACAATGATAATACTCAGGGGAACAGTACTAAAAGACATAAAACACACATACACAATATTTTTTTTTTACATTTATACAAAATTAGGCGGCACGGTGGCGCAGTAGTTAGTGCTGTCGCCTCACAGCAAAAAGGTCCTGGGTTCGAACCCCGGGGTTGTCCAACCTTGGGGGTCATCTAAGGCTGCCCTCTGTGTGGAGTCTGCATGTTCTCCCCGTGTCTGCGCTGGGTTTTCTCCGGGTGCTCCAGTTTCCCCCACCATCAAAAAGACATGCATGTTAGGGTTAATACTCCTGTCTGTGCCCTTGAGCAAGGCATGGCAAGACGAACTGGAGTTGGTCCCCGGTGCTGCACGGTGACTGCCCACTGCTCCTAGCTACACAGCTAGGTTGGGTTAAATGCAGACTGTAATTTCCCTACAGGGATCAATAGAGTATATCAAAGTTAAAAAAAAAAAACCCAGATGGAGTTGATATTGGGTAGCGTGAGGGCTGTAAATTGTTGAAAAGGGGAAAAAAGGGGAAAAGACAACTGTGTCATGCTGGTTTGGAGGCCGATACGGTTTCTCCATGTCGTAAATTTTCGTTTTATCAGTTACAATGGGAATAAAATAATAGACCAAGTACAAAAATCTCAAGAATGGCTGGACGGTAAGGGACTGCTAGCTAATTTTAACCCAAGCCATATTTAAGGGGATGTGAGCACTAGTCACTCCATGGAGATTCAACATTAAGTAATCTTTTCTTCCCTGTTGAGCCAGTGAATGGGTCTTAGCCCTGAATGAATGGAGATATTTTTACCCATCAGCCTCCTTCTGGGGAATGTTTTCATTTTCAAATGTGCCAAAAAAAACCCTAGCTATCGCACGCAGACTTGTTGGCATAACATCCAATCCCATTCAGCAGTATCTCCACACTATCGGCAGGCTTCAGGTTGCATGCACGATACTGTGACACTGGCCCTTTGAGCTGTGGAATGCGCTTGTGAATGAACACAGCTCTGGTGGGTCAAGGGTCGAGAGCGGAGGGTCATGTGGGTTTGGATGCCATTTATCACTGGTTTGATCTAAAGTGTGAGAGATGTTTGGTTGGCACAGCTGGCACTGTGCCCATGCTGCGGCCTTGCCTATTGTGTCTCTCTGCACATAACAGGCCGACAGCACTCCGAAAAAACTCACAACAATGCAGAGCAATACAGAGAGAAATAAGTAGTTCTCTATGGAGGGAGGAAGAGGCCAGTCAATCGCTAAAGATTTACAGCATAGGACCTCATCAGGCTGCAATACATCTAGTTCAGCCAGATAGAGATAGGACTGGTTATCGACTGGTTTTCAAAAGATTCTTAGATACTGTATTGGGGCTTCATGAAAGTTTGTTCAGTTCACATGTCATTTAGGGGGGCGAAAAAGTTAGAGCCAGGCTTGCAGAGCTTAAAGCTTCAATTCTGAAGATTGCTGTTTTTTGGTTTAAAGAGTATTTAATCTACACCACTTTTGTGAGTTTACTACCGCCTAAAGGTGAAAAGCCATCGATACATGCTGGGCGGAGCTTGGAACCAAGTGATGTTAGCATAGCAGGATAAACACAGCTGCAGATAATAAAATTAATGATGGATCAGTTTGAGTTAGTTTTGATAATAAGCAAGTGTTCACAAAACTATCGACTGTTGTCAGTGCCTGCTCATTGACACAACTAAGTCAAACAAATCTTTTAAGAAGAATCCTACCACACAGTAGCCATTAAAATTAGCACCACAAATGTTAATAATTTGGATGTTTGTGGATTAGCTACTGTCTTAAATAAGTTTAGTTTGTTTTGATGTAAATCTTCAGGATTAAAGTTTTAAAGAACAAAGATTATAGTTCTCTGAGAAGGAGCCTAAGGAGTCCAGTAGATTTCCATGAACTGGGCGTAGGACAAGACCTGTTTAGATTTTCTGCCTGACAGATCATGTCAGATATCTGGCGAATATGCTTAACCCCAGGCAGTGGGGGTGTGGAGATGAGGGAAGGATGGAGGGATGGAAGGATGGAAGGAAGCCTGAATGATAAGGCTGTGCCAGAAAAAAAAAGGTTCACACAGCGCAGCCTGGCTGGAACCTTGACACCACATTATTCATTCTCTTTGGGGAAGGAGTCGGGCAGGTTCAACAGAACAGAGCGGCACGAGCGGTTGCACGCTATTAAGCATGTGCACACACACACACACACACACACACACACACACACACACACACACACACACACACACACACACACACACACACACACACACACACACACACACACACACACACACACACACACACAAGGGCTAAATGGTTGACTCAGTTTCACAATGACACACATACACACTCGGCTTCACATCCTCACCTCGACCAAAGAGAGAAATAGCGGTGTGGGCTCCAGGAAACCAACTGATTCATATCCTAATGGGTCAACATCCCCTTCTTTTCCAGGGAGTATTTTTGGTCCTTTTATTTATACCAATGTGGATGGGACCAACTTTCAGAAGCATTATTGTTATAGGCTGGCCCTCCCACCCCACCACCTGAAGACTGAGGCATGAGGGATGGTTCCCACAGGGCTTGATTCATAGGAACTGGGGGAATACAAATCCACTGCTGTCACTGAAAAATTAAGGAAAGCATGGACTCAAGGGAGGCAAAAGTGATTGGAGAAAAAAAAAAACTTTTGCTGCCTGATCAAGTGTCTGCTGTTATGATAAGAGTCTCAAAGGGAAAGCCACACAGAAACAGCATTGAAGGCTGAATACCTTTCTGCCTTTGCGTGCAAGCCGCTGTTCCTTGTTGCATGAGTTGAAACACTGTACTGAAAAATCAAAGAAAGTTCGGGATAAAAGATCTCAAAGGCGGTTTCAAGAAAGCCTTAATGTTCTCTGATATTCCTATACCGCTGAGAACTTTGATCCTGAGTGAGATCTTAGAAGCTCCCCCCGGGACAGGAACGAGATTTCTGCTTTCAAAAGCCCAACACAAAGCTGGACTTGCTCGGAGAACAGAATGTCTTCAAGCTGAAATGTGTTGTCCAGTCAGGGGGCTAATCGCGAAACACCTTCTTATTACTGACGGAGCTACCTTTCACATACATACGGGTTAATTTGTTGATAACCATGTTTTAAGTTCCTGTCAGTATTAAGAGAAGAGTAAGGACAACAGTACGGCTTTTAACTGCATCCTCGGACTGCACTACTGCCATGCGTACCTACCTTTAGCTTTAAACTTGCTGAGATTGGTGCCAAACTGAAATTACCTTTTATCAAAAAGTACTCAGCCACGCAAAGTGAAAGCCTGTGTTAGTACTGAGGACCTCCCAGGTGAGAATGTGTGGAACTGTAGGAATGTGAAGTTAGACAATCCTGAAAAAAGAGCATGCCTGCTGGGACTGAATGAAGGTTTAAATTTCTTTTTAACAATTAGATAAATAATCTTTTACTCCACTGTTTTCTATATTCAAAGAAATAATGAGGATGTAGTATTTTCACTGACTGTTAGTGACCTAACCCACCGCTCTCTCTCTGCTCCTGTCCAGGTTTCGTGCTGGTTATCGGCCTGGTGACCTTCTACAGGATTGGGCCTTACACACACCTGTCCTACTCCTGCTACGTGGACATAGCTGCCTGCCTCCTGGCCACATTGGCCGCTGCCATGCTCATCTGGAATATTTTACATCGCCGTGACGACTGCCTCGCACCGAGGGTCATCGTCATAAGCCGAGCACTGACGTCACCCTTCCACCCGCGCCTTGACAATGACTACGTGGAGTCACCCTGCTGAGCTATGTGGGATCTGAGCTGCAAAGAACGTCCAACAAGTCAATCAGTCTTAGGTTTAGTCTTAAAATGTAATTTTTCTTAAAGCCAGTGGAAAACAATGCAAGTTGAACTTCTCTAGAACGAAATAACACTATTTTGCAGTGGCACCTGAGCCAAGAAAATTCTTGAAATGAGTTGATTAACATTGCAAGCAAAAGGTGACAGGCTGTTCCATTAGTTTTGAGAGAAGTAACGTTTTAAGACTTTAATATAAGACTGGATGGCTTGCTAACAGGGACATGTTTTGCAGTGGGGAAAGTGTCCTAATCTCTCAGTGGATAAAGAGCTCAAGATTTAACTACAGAAGAATTTTCTCTGCAATTGCCCAGCTGCCTTGAAGGAGACGCCACCGGAGAGGACCCTTGCCATTGCGGATACCAAGATGTTGGACTAACAAGTACTTTTGCTGTTGTACAGCATTGAATTTTACAGTTTCTTCCAACATGGCTGAAGACATGAAAATGATCTTGCTGCTCAGGGCATACACAATAGGATTAATCCCAAATTGCATCAAGAGAAAGCAAAGAACAAGATTGGTGCAACTTCAAATACAGAAATTATACAAAAGACTGCAATGTACTGAGCTTAATGTTTCAGTTACTCCTGAAGGGTTGGATTTGGAAGAATGATGGCATACCATTTGGAATATCACTTCCCTTTATGACCAACTCTGCTTGGGAGAAGATCAAGCTGGATCTTGACATATTTTATCATACATGCACTTATATACCTATTGTATTATATATCCTCCATATTAAGAATGCCTTTGATTAAAACTGTAGCGTCAATTTAGTTTAAATTAAGTGAATCCAATCTAAAAACACATTTCAATTTGTACTCCATATTCTGGACAAAGATCACAAATTCGAAACAAGAGTACAACTGAAAGCAGGACAGCAGAATACCTCATCAAATCCTCAGCCACAAAAGACTGACTTTGCCCTCATAGTGATGACAGGTTTTCTTGACAGACGACCTTACAGAGCAGAGTCAGAGGAATCGATTGATGTCAGACAATTCTGGATCCATTTTGCCCTGATCAGTAACACTGATTAATTGAATTAACAGTCAATCAGGAATTCACATCATGAACAAAAAAATAAAAAATACAGAAATCCCGTAATGACAGCTGGAATGATTGACCCATGATGGAATACTTTTATTTATTAACCACCGGACTACTTTACCTTTCAAAACTTACAACTTCTCTTGTAGAAGGCACTGTTTGTGTTTTCTAAACTACTATCATGTCATTGCTAGTGGTATTTTTTGGATGATGGATAAAATGCGTTTTGGGTAAAAACACTCCATTTTAATATTAAAGGTCATTATTGGTAATGATGCTTTACTTTACTGCTCGCTTGTGGTACACGTAAGTTACTTAAATTAATGTCATACAGTTTGTATAAAGAATATTATGGTGATCATAACATACCTCTGCACACAGCACTGCTGTTTTGCAGAACAGTCATATTGGCAAAAATAGAGGTGCATGAAAATAATAATATATCATACAAACTCAATAAATGTATTGACGGATATAAAGACTGTTTTGTGGTTGTCTGTTCCCCCCAAGCCACAATCAAGGGTTAACACAAAACATTCATCACAATGCGTGATGACCAATGTACTGTGATTTAAGTTGCTAAGAAATCTTATTTGCAAAGTGTACAAACCAGTGGTCGTGGTCGCTACCGACCAAAGTTTAGGGTGACCAATCCCCATACTCTCGCTTTCTCTCAGATGCACACCAACACCTCAACTAACCAACAAAGAAAAATTGTTGGAACAAGTTAATATCGCCCTCTGCAAGGCCGAACCCATGTTCTGAACAGTTAGACACCTGTCAGTCATCTTTAGGTCTAGAATGTGCCAGCAGGAGCGCTCATGACTGGAAAGACCAGGTGCAGTGCTGCTTCAAAGGCGGTGTTGAAAGCACATCATAACCCATAACTATCCAATCAACTGAAGTTTCAGCTTTTCTGCACAATAAACTATCAGCCATGTCGTTGTTATTTCTAATCATGGCAGTTTTGTTGGCTTCACAGTGGGAAAAAGTCATGATGATAGTTTGACATTTAAAGTTATTTCATGTGACATGTATGTTTTGTTTTTGTTTTTTTGTTTTTTTAGTGAAACCTCCTCTGATACACAGAAATGTATTGGGGAGAGAGAGAGAATGAGAGAGAGAGAGAGAGAGAGAGAGAGACAGACAGACAGACCATACAATGGAACAAACAGGACAGGTATGGTGGGTCCAGTCCAAACTTCAGACGTCTCAAAAGACCAGGCGCCCTAAAGGACGTATTGTTTATTGTTTATTTGGATCCCCGTTAGCTGTTATAAGGCAAAAGCTACTCTACCTAGGGTCCATGTTAAGAACATAAGTGTATATACATGCAGATACATATACAGTGAAATACATGGAAATAGGAGAACAAGTACATATCATGGTTTGAATTTCCTTATTTCGTGAAACACCTGTGAAAAATGGCGGACAAGGAGGTTGCATCTGAAATACCGGCTCATCACGCTAAACTTCAATATTCACTAAAAAAATGCTCACAGTTGGCATTTTGTGTATCTTTTCCCACTTATTATTTATAATGCTGGTGCTTTCACACAGTTTATGGCAGCTCCCAAAATAGGTTCTGGAGGGGAGGAGAAAACGTTAAAAAAGAAACTCCCTGTGATGCCCAAGGAACACGCGAACATGACAAGTTCATTAAAGAAGGGAGAGGATGCTTCCCTAATTACTGAAATTACCAAAGTCATGTCCGCATTAATGGGCAAAAAGTTACACTGGACAACGAAGATTTTGCTTCCTGAATACTTTTGGGTGTATTTTATGGATTTTGGGCTGCTGGTCATGAAAATCAACTTGAAATGTTCCTATCACTTACTGTTTTGTAGATATAACCTATTTTTGTCATTTCCCATCATATTTTAAGTCTACTAGTATATTGCCCACAAAGCGAGCTGTTTTGTTCAGTCCAAGCATGGCTGGGCATGCACTCAGTGTAGGTGCTATGCAAATGTTGTCTTAGGCATGCCTGGGCCTGCTTAGTCAGGTTAGATGCTGGCAGACCGGCTATAAAACTTGCTCACATTTACAGATGTTGTTTGGACACATGTTGATGCACATGTTCTTCAGGTAATAGCATAGTGAGTATACTTTACAATAGGATTTATTGTCTTCGAGAAGACTTAAATAAAGCAGAAATGTCTTGTCGGTGTTGCAACAGCTGCGATACATTGTGTTACATCTGTGGCGAGTATACGCTTAAGGCTCAAAGACACACCATGACTGCACTTATTAAGAAAGCCTATGAGCTGGACTTCGGATATAAAATTGGTGACCAAGAGAAATGCTGGGCTCCTCACATCTGTTGTGCAACATGTGCAGTCAACCTGAGAGCTTGAGAGTTACTTGGAAGTCAATGCCATTTGCAGTCCCAATGATACGGCGAGAACAGAAGGATCACGTGACGGAGTGTTACTTCTGTCTGACCAATGTATCTGGCTTCTGTACTAAAAATAAGAAAACTATTGAATACCCCAATCTGCCTTCAGCTATGAGACCAGTGCCACATGATGACAGTTTGCCAGTATATAAGCCACCAGAGACATGGAGCCTAAATGAGGCAGATGAAGATGCCACAACACATGAACCAGATGTGGAAAAAAACACTGATCCAGATGTTGAACCCTTTATGCCTGGTTATCCTCATCTGATAATACAGCCAGAACTTAATTTTGTCAAAAGCTAAAGCAGAACTACTTGGTTCAAGATTGCAAGGATGGGGTTGGCTGTCACCAGGTATAAAGATTTCTATCTTTCGGAACCGTCAAGAACATTCGACAAACTTCTTTGTGCAGGTTGACAACCTCTGTTTCTGCACTGACATTGATGGATTGTTTGTGGTTTTAGGTTATGTGCTTGACCTACAACAATGGTGTCTTTTTATAGATTCGTCGAAATTAAGCCTGAAAGCTTTCCTATTACACAACAGCAATGTCCACCCTTCAGCACCCATTGGCTATGCAGTACACATGAAAGAAACCTACAATAACATGGAAATGTTGTTGAAACACATACAGTACAACAATTATGACTGGAACATCTGTGGTGATCTAAAAGTATTGGCACTTCTACTAGGAATGCACTTCAGATATACAAAGTACTGTAGCGAATTCAGGGGGCAGTGCGGGAACTGCCACAGCCGGGACGCGAACCCGTGTCTCCCACACCGCAAGCGACAACATTAACCAGTCGACTAAAGGGTCCAACCCGTTAGTCAAGGACCAACATGTCTACTTATCCATGCACGTTACACTACCCCCTCCTTCGGGAAGTGCGTCCCCGCACTTCAGCATATCAGCTCCCTCACGCCTCTGGGCGCATGCGCTTCTGATGACCTCATGGTCGCACCATCCCACTTCTGACACCAATGTAGCGAATTCGGGGGGCAACCACAGGAACTGCCGCGGCCGGGACGTGAACCCGTGTCTCCCACACTACAAGCGACAACGTTAACCAGTCAACTAAAGGGTCCGACCCATCAGCCAAGGGCTACCGAGCCTATTCATCCGTGATCGTTACAGTACTGTTGTTTCCTTTGTGAATGGCATAGCCGCACTAAAGAGTCACATTACATTAAAAAGTACTGGCTGCTCCATAAGCATTTCATTCCAGGGCAGAAAAGTGTGGCGCATAAACCACTTGTCGATCCAACAAAGATATTTCTGCCTCCCTTGCTACCTCTGGCTTGGTCGGGCGTCCCTACAGACACAATTGGCCGTGTCTGGGGGTGGAAAGCCAGATGTGTGCAAACAGCGAATGATAAACTCCTGGATATGGAAACCTGAAGCCACCAGGACAATCAAAAAATTCTGAATCTGAAAGAGGGAGTTGAAAGCTCTGAATCGAAAAGTTTTCTTGAATCTATGCTTCTGAGAGTGCTAGGTCTCCAGACGAATAAGGGCATGGTGAAGATAGATCGGGCCCACTGTGTTGGCCAAAAGCACACTAAGAAACCGCAGGTGAAGATCTATAAGTGCTATACAAGGTGAGCCACCGGGGTGCCCCCAAAATAAATTTAAACAAGTCTGTTCGCCATGCCCTTAGGTAATTTTGGAGACATAAACAGTCTCATTTTCCTTTTAAATGGTCACCCAAAGTCTTTTGCTACCTTGGAATTGAAATTCTGGTGAATCTCAATCTGTTTTATAGAATGAATTTTACAACTACGTTAAGAACGATACAAGCAGACCTTGACAGGCAGATGGGCCTGCCTATTTTTTAGCTTGGGAGGATTAATTTAATTAAAATGAATGTGTTCCCCAGATTTTTATACCCCCTTCAAATGCTCCCCTTATACCTTCCCAAAAAAAAGCAACCAATGAGATAAATAAACAATCTAAATTCACTTGGCATAGTAAAAAGCAAGACTTAAATTTAAAAACTGGGGCGTCTGAATGGCGTGGCGGTCTATTCAACACTGGGATCACCCAGTTCGAATCGCCGTGTTACCTCCGGCTTGGTTTGGCGTCCCTACAGACACAATTGGCCGTATCTGCGGGTGGGAAGGCAGATGTGGGTATGTGTCCTGGTCGCTCCACTAGTGCCCCCTCTGGTCAGTCAGGGCGCCCCTCCCATGCGCTATGTCCCCCTGGCAAAACTTCTCACTGTCAGGTGAAAAGAAGCGGCTGGTGACTCCACATGTATCGGAGGAAGCATGTGGTAGTCTGCAGCCCTCCCTGGCTCGGCAGAGGGGGTGGAGCAGTGACTAGAATGGCACGGAAAAGTGGAGTAGTTGGCCAAAGTAAATTGGGGAGAAATTGGGGGGGGGGTCCCAAAAAAAAAGTTTTTTCAAAAACTAGTTACCACTTAATCAAGGCAGCTTGACTCTACTGAAACTAACTTATTATAACTAGGCATCACATGCACATAAAATTGCTGAGTGGTTACACGTAGACCCTAATGTTTTATAGATCAGTATAGACTATTGGTGGTCTTCGCCACAATCGCTCATTAGCATGCTATTGGGGCAAAAAAAAAAAACATTATCCCAGGAATTACAGGTAATCCCATTTTGAAGAATACATTCAAGGTTTGGTACAACATAAATAAATTGACTGATATATTGATTTATATATTGATATATTGACTGATATATTTCTATACCAAAAGACTCGGCCATAACTCTGCCATACACTAATACGACCAATAACTCGGGAAAAAGCTACTTCTAAAGTTTGGGAGAAGGACCTGGATAGTGGTACAGATATGAATTCCTTGATAAAATCTTTACTAAATGCTCACAAAAGTTTTACATGCAACAGAATTCAAGAAATGCAAAAGAAGTGCAAAATTATGCACCATATACACAAAATGAATCCCTCTCAATTCTCAGTTGTAAAGGGACACAGTCATTTATTATGGTCCTGTCCTTTAATTGCTATGTTCTGGCAAAACATCTAAAATTGACAGAAGAATATATTTAGGTGTAATATTGAGTTAAACTCTTGGTTCTTCCTTTTTGGTATTCCAGGGGATCTGTGTACACCGAGTTCCACTCAACTTACTCTTGCTAAGAAACTACTGTGCATTGCTTGTGAGTGTATCTTAACCAAATGAAGAAAAGAACTACCACTTACAATCAATCAATGGTACTGTGCCATTTTCAAAACTCTCCCTCTAGAAAAACTTAGTGCCAGGTTGAGGGAAGAAGCCAATGTATATTATAATATATGGGACCCTTTTCCAAGTTCTCTTCCCCTACCATTTTGGATATTTTGATTAGGGGCAGACTTAATATAGTATAATAGGAGTGAGCATCTATCTTTGCCTCTTCCAGATTTCTTTTTAATTTTTCTCTCACCTGTTTAAAGAATAAACAAACTGTAAAAGAAAATGTTGTTGATATGTCACTTTAATGCTCCCTCATACACCTGCAAATGATTATTTTACTCTTTTAAGAGGTTTAAGGAGATGCAACTGCTGAAGTATTCAATTTACTTTCGACTGTATACAATTGCTTTACTTTTTTTCTTTGTTGATTTAGTATTGTTTTTCATAACAGCACGTATTGTTGTATGTCTTTTGTTTGTCCTGTCAGGTGTCTTATATGTTTGCATCGATAGCAATAATAAAAAATAATTTAAAAAGACTCCTGATTATTGTGTTGTAAATTTGAGAGTTTTATTAGATACACATTCAGACCTAGTTCCCTATTTTCAAGCCACCAACTGAGGAGGGATGTTCACCTCAGCACAAAGAACAAGTGTGAGATCAGATTTATTGAGGATGAAAAACATAAATTTCACTGGTTAAACAAAGAGGAGACAGAGATTAATTCAATCATTTCCTACAGCCAGTTGTTTCCCCCAGTGACAAGCTATATGATATCTTAGAGTCTTGGGAGTGTGTGTGTGTGTGTGTGTGTGTGTGTGTGTGTGTGTGTGTGTGTGTGTGTGTGTGTGTGTGTGTGTGTGTGTGTGTGTGTGTGTGTGTGTGTGTGTGTGTGTGTGTGTGTGTGTGTGTGTGTGTGTTTGGAGATGTCATATGGCCCTCAGCCAGTCCAGATGACCATAGCATCATAGATCAGCCTCCACTCCACTTCCAGACACTTCACAGTGTCTTTAAACAATCCCTTTTTTTTTCTTTTTTCTTTGAAATAAAAAGGCATTTGGAAGTGAAGGCTTATATTCATATGGACAGATAACCCTGCGGCGTGTCACCAACAGTCAAGGACAGCATGAATGAGAGGAAATAGCGGTGTGGATCGGACTGAACAGAGACATTCCTCTCTGTATCTGACATGTCACTTCCATTTATTCAACTTCAATCAAAGTAAATCAGCGATGACGGCAACTGAAGATCTCTGTAGTACTAATCTATAATAATTAATTTCTTTTGGATCTCAGAGATATAGTCAAGAAGTTTTATTATTCATGATAATTACAATAATTTGTTTTATTCACACTTTTCTGGGTACTCAAAGGCACTTCACATCAAGTTTAAAAAGTGCAAAAAGAACAGGGTAAAAATCAACAATCAATTATTAAAACTACCACCACTAACACTACAACGGCCACTACTTCCACTGCTACTACTACTACTACTATAACTACAATCATTACTGGTAATTCTACAACATATGAAAAATAAAGACAAGAAAAACTTTATTTATATACCACTAATCAAACAGCATAGATTATAGTCAAGAATAAATAAAAGAGCATAGTCCAGGAAGTGATTCATAAAAAGGCATTGATAAAATGAGCTCTCATAATATTTCATGTAGGGGCTCTCACAGAACGCCTGCCTAACACTCGACTTTGAGATGTGACAGCGAATCACAGTTCAAAGACCGTCACCATAGAGATGAGTCCCACAAGACACAGGTTGCTGCTCTGACACAGAGAAGGAAGTGCATCATCCTGTGGGCGGGGAGATGCGGGAATGGGACACAATACCTATCTTAAAAAAAAAACTAAAGAGGAGGTGGCAGTAAAAATAGCTGTGAATGAGGAACTTAGTAAAGCTGTCGTCAAGCCTATTAAACTCCGTGGAATATCCGGCCACTGGGACTAAACCATTTTCCTATTTGTTTGTGTTTTTTAGAGATGTTTGTGTAAGGTTTGTACGTGCGAAAAGGGATGCGAGAATGGAGTGCCCCGGATCACGTACAGTACTCTTAGAAAGATGTCAAGTTTTCTCCTCATCATGCATGCGTTTTCCAGAGCCTCTGCATTCACACACAAACACACATTCTTTTCAGAACCCCCCTCATGCACACACACACACACACACACACACAATACTTTTACTTATGTCCACATCATGATGTATAAACAATTGATAAAACATAAACAGAGATACAGAACAGTGAAGCAGGCTACTATACACAAAAACAGACAAAGGCCTACTAGAAGTACAAATTAGGCCCTGCACTCTCTCTTTCTCACCCACCCACACACACACACACACACACACACACACACACACATATACGCACACACACCCCTTCTGACCCATTTCTTATTATTTGGCAGAAAGGAAAAGCCACTTCTTTTGAACCAAACAGGCAGAGGGCATTTATGTGTGTCGCCTTGTGTTTAGAAAAGAACATCCCCTAAGTGCGCGCACGTACATACACACACACCAGTACAAGTCCTTAGTCACGTCCTGTGTTTGGAAATCCATTTCTTCTGCTCCCATGAGGTTTGACCTGGCTGGATGATCAGTCATCACAGACAGGACCCTGGACCTGGACTCAAAACATCTTTATTCAAGTCCAGTCCCTCTCTCGTTATTTCACTCACACAGGTTTACAAATGGGAAAGGTTTACAAATGTGTTTCTCACAGGTCATGTGGTGCAACAGTTGATGTCTGGCAGAGGGACAGCCCCATTAGGTGAGCTGTAACCTTGAAGTCGGTGCCAGAGTTGCTCATTCGAATTCCTGCAGCAGTTTGGGTAAATCCCTCTCCCCTCCTATGTCTTTAACAATAGCGCTGAAGTGCCCTTCAGAAAGGCAGCTAACCTCCACAGCGTTGGGCTGCATTTGCACTAGCCAGTTCCTCAGTAAGGAATATGGATGTGGAAGCTATTCAGCCATGCAGATATTTTAGAATGGCTAAAAAATGAGACACACAGAAGACACATTAGTCTTTTATCTCTTCCATGCAGACAGACGTCAGAGAAAAAAATGTTTCCTAAAATAGGCAGAACCCTCTTATCCCTGAATGAACGTAGTAACTTGCATGGACCGTCACAGAGCTAAGGTCATGGAGGGTCATGACCTCTCTCTCCCCATGGATCTCAACTGGGCAAGGCAAGGGCAGCCATGGTGGTCTTAATGGGGCTTAATGACGCTTTAGCTATTGCCGTCCCATGGCAAGGCCTTGGAGAGGGTCCTGATAGGAGTCAAGGTCGTAGAAACAATGCCAGCTCTGTGGACTTTCCTGTTCCGTTTGAACTACGGCACTGTCAAAGCCTTTTAATGGGACCCTGGCGTCAGGCACTGGAGGAGGGAGCCACGGCCCGTACCTAACATGGAAGAATGGGCCTGTGGCAGCCATGCCATCCTGCACGTCTCCATTCTCGGCTGGCTGCATTCAGAGGACAGTCGCACAAAGAGCAGTCACATAGGTGCCCAAGACAGTGGAAGTCTGATAATAATGATGCACAAAGGATACCTGTGCACTGGTGCAGCTGATGCAATGGACAAACCAACAGAGAATTACACCTCATGGTCTTACATACGAATACATGACATAGGCTCACAAACAACAAACAGTAAATGCATACAACAGACTACAGAGAAACTAATGCTGACATGATGCAGCCCATGCAACCCAGTGTATCCCTGTCCACTCAACTAACTGTCACCCCAATTAACATAAATATTAATGTAAACACATAAGAATGTATGAGCCATATGAAACCCAAGCCCCCTGCCCTTTGGAACCACATATGTTCCCACTGGCCTGGACTCAAACCTCTCCATAAACCCCTCCATAGCTTTGTGTTCAATACATCAAAATCTCAAAAGCTGTCCGCAGTGGTGTAGTGGTCTAAGCATCGGCTTTGTGTCGATGCAGTTGCCCACTGGGGACTGAGGTTTGCGCCCCGGTCTCGTCAGATCTGACTATGGCCGGATTCGATGAAGCAGCAATAATTGGCAACGCTGTCTTCGGGAGGGCGGCGGAGTCAGCTTGTGTTCGTCACATGAATGCGTCTCTGGGTGTGTTGTAAAAGTAGTGATTTGGCTTGGAGTTGCCTTGTCAGGAAAGTGGCGAGGCGTCTCCTTCGAGACTGCCGGCCGGAGAGACGCAGTTGGCGAACGCATGCAGTACGAGGGTGAGTGTTTGAATTAGAATAGGGAGCGATTGGCCACTAAATTGGGAGGGGGGGATCTCAAAAGCTGACAACAAACTTGCAGAAATAGGTTGCCAAATGGTAACCGGAGGAGATTCGGGTTTCAGAGTCAGAAGATAACATACAGACCAATATGTCTTGATGCATGCTCAATAGTCCAGGTATAGAAATCCCAGTAAAGTTGAATCTGTTCATCTGGACACAAGGTTTAGTGGGAGAAATGTTTCATCACTCACTTAAGTGACTGCGGCCGATTTTGGTCATTATGCAACTGTGCTGTTTAGAAGGTTGGGGCAGTCAGCTGAGACTGACAAAGTCACTTAGATGAGTGATGAAAAGTTTGTCCCATAAAACTTTGTGTCTACAACAATTGTTTTCTGGTGCAAGCCGAACAACTTGGATCCAAAACCCCTGAAGACAGTGGAGATGGTGGTGGACTTCAGGAGAAGCCCAGCGGTATGCTCCCCGCACAGTTACCACTATGGAGTCATTCTATGTGCTGGGTACCACCATCCTTCAGGACTTCAAGTGGGAGCTAAAGATCAGCTCCCTCATCAATAAAGCATAGCAGAAGATGTACTTTCTGCTGCAGCTGAAGAAATTCAACCTGCCAGACAATGATGGTGAATTTCTACACTTCCATTATTGAGTCCTTTCTAACCTCCTCCATCACCGTCTGGTACGGTGCTGCCACCGCCAAGGACCAGGGCAGGCTGCAGCGCATTATTTGCTTGGCGGAGAAGGTGATTGATTGGCTGCCGACTCCCATTGCTCCAGGACTTCCATGCCTCCAGGACCTTGAAGCAGGCAGGGAAGATCGTTGCCAACCCCTCCCACCCTGGACAACACCTTTGTGAGACTCTGCCCTCTGGCAAGAGGCTGAGATCTATTAGGACCAGAACCTCATCCCACAAGGACAGTTTCTTTCCTGTTGCAGTCAGACTAATCAACAGGTTCCCTGCCCCCTCTAGACTAATCAACTGACCCCCTGTCCCCCACTGACAGTCTGTTTTTTTTCTAGATCCGTTTTATGCACATTATACACACACACTCACACACACACACACACACACACACACAAGCCAAAATATTGTGACCACCTACCTAATATACAGTTGAGCCTCTGTGTGCCGCCAAAACAGCGCCGACCAGGCCCGCGGGAACATATTTTGAGTTGGGGGTGCTGTACTTGGAGGGGAGGGGTATCAACATGTAATAAATATCATGAGAGCACCACTTACGATTGGCTCTGACAAAAGGGCCAGTTCCACCCAAAGTTAACCACCACACACACCACACCATAACCATCACAACTGTAAAAAGATTCAAGTCATTATAAATAGACTAACCAAGAGAACAATTAGCCTCGGACTGGTATACTGATCCAGAACCACCGGAAAATAATAGACCGCTATAGCTATTCAACCAAGTTCAATTTCATTCCGACTCAAACAGTGAAAAATAAAAATGCGGCCTAAATTTTATAGCACAGAAAACAAATGAAATGCATACTATGCGATGGTTGGACGTATATACACACTGAAAAATATAAATGCAACACTTTTGTTTTAGCTTCAATTTTTCATGAGCTGAAATCAAAGAGCTAAGACTTTTTCTATGTACACAAAAGGCCTATTTCTCTCAAATTTTGTTCACAAATTTGTTTAAATCTGTGTTAGTGAGCACTTCTCCTTTACCGAGATAATCCATCCACCTGACAGATGTGGCATACCAAGATGCTGATTAGACAGCATGATTAATGCTCAGGTGTGTCTTAGGCTGGTCACAATAAAAGGCCACTCTAAAATGTGCAGTTTTATCTTGAAAAGAGACATTTATTAGGCACTGAACTATGGCTTTCACAGATATACGGGGCGGGGGGGTCAGAAAACCAGTCAGTATCTGGTGTGACCACCATTTGCCTCATGCAGTGCAACACATCTCCTTCGCATAGAGTTGTTCAGGATGTAGATTGTGGCCTGTGGAATGTTGGTCCACTCCTTTGCAATGGCTGTGCGAACTTGCTGGATATTCGCAGGAATTGGAACACGCTGTCGTATACACCAATCCAGAGCATCCCAAATATGCTCAATGGGTGACATGTCTGGTGAGTATGCAGGCCGTGCAAGAACTGGGATTTTTTCAGCTTCCAGGAATTGTGTACAGATCCTTGCAACATGGGGCCGTGCATCATCATACTGCAACATGAGGTGATAGATGAATGGCACAACAATGGGTCTCTGGATCTCGTCACAGCATCTCCGTGCAGTCAAAATGCCATCAATAAAATACACCTGTGTTCATTGTCCGTAGCATATGCCTGCCCATACCATAACCCCACCACCACCATGGGCCACTCTATTCACAACATTGACTTAGATGGTGAATGGACTGTGTTGTTGACTTTATGTTTTTGGTGGTGTCGTTTTCTTTTGGATATGCGTTTTTTGTCTTGTTGCACTGCTGTGGGCTGGGAGAAACGAAATGTCTTCTCTTTTGTGTATGGAAGTACGACTGAGATGACATTGTTTTCTGACATCAGCAAACCACTCACCCACATGACGCCATACACGCTGTCTGCCATCTGCCCAGTTCAGCGAAAACCCGGATACATCCGCTTGGTCTAGTCAGAAAGGCACGAACTGATGAAGCCTCTTGGATGAGAGGTGAAACGTCTTCACGGATATATAACCAAGCCCAGTTGCACTTGATTCAACTCCTTTGGATAACTATGACCTGGATGAATGAGAACATTCACAGACATCCGTGAAGAGAACACTTCCCCAAAGTGCCAGACGTCATCGAAGATGAGCATTTGCCCACTCAAGTCTGTTACTACAATGAACTGTAGTCAGGTCAAGACCCGGGGAGGACGACGAGCATGCAGATGAGCTTCCCTAAGACAGTTTCTGACAGTTTGTGCAGAAATTCTTTGGTTATGCAAACCAATTGTTGTGTCAGCTGTCCAGGTGGCTGGTCTCAGACGATCTTGCAGGTGAAGATGTCGAACATGGAGGTCCTGGGCTGGCATGGTTATACATGGTCTGCGGTTGTGAGGCCGGTTGGATGTACTGCCAAATTCTCGGAGACGGCTTATGGTAGAGAAATTAACATTCAATTCAATTCCTACAGTCAGCATGCCAATTGCACACTCCCTCAAAACTTGTGACATCTGTGGAATTGTGCTGTGTGATAAAACTGTGATAAAACTAGAGTGGCCTTTTATTGTGACCAGCCTAAGACACACCTGAGCATTAATCATGCTGTCTAATCAGCATCTTGGTATGCCACACCTGTCAGGTGGATGGATTATCTCGGCAAAGGAGAATTGCTCACTAACGCAGATTGAAACAAATTTGTGAACAAAATTTGAGAGAAATAGGCCTTTTGTGTACATAGAAAAAGTCTTAGCTCGTTGATTTCAGCTCATAAAAAATTAGAGCAAAAACAAGTGTTGTGTTTATATTTTTGTTCAGTATGTGTGTGTGTGTGTACATATATATACACTACCGTTCAAAAGTTTGGGATCACATCGAAATGTCCATATTTTTGAAGGAAAAGCACTGTACTTTTCAATGAAGATAACTTTAAACTAGTCTTAACTTTAAAGAAATACACTCTATACATTGCTAATGTGGTAAATGACTATTCTAGCTGCAAATGTCTGGTTTTTGGTGCAATATCTACATAGGTGTATAGAGGCCCATTTCAAGCAACTATCACTCCAGTGTTCTAATGGTACAATGTGTTTGCTCATTGGCTCAGAAGGCTAATTGATGATTAGAAAACCCTTGTGCAATCATGTTCACACATCTGAAAACAGTTTAGCTCGTTACAGAAGCTACAAAACTGACCTTCCTTTGAGCAGATTGAGTTTCTGGAGCATCACATTTGTGGGGTCAATTAAACGCTCAAAATGGCCAGAAAAAGAGAACTTTCATCTGAAACTCGACAGTCTATTCTTGTTCTTAGAAATGAAGGCTATTCCATGCGAGAAATTGCTAAGAAATTGAAGATTTCCTACACCGGTGTGTACTACTCCCTTCAGAGGACAGCACAAACAGGCTCTAACCAGAGTAGAAAAAGAAGTGGGAGGCCGCGTTGCACAACTGAGCAAGAAGATAAGTACATTAGAGTCTCTAGTTTGAGAAACAGACGCCTCACAGGTCCCCAACTGGCATCTTCATTAAATAGTACCCGCAAAACACCAGTGTCAACATCTACAGTGAAGAGGCGGCTGCGGGATTCTGGGCTTCAGGGCAGAGTGGCAAAGAAAAAGCCATATCTGAGACTGACCAATAAAAGAAAAAGATTAAGATGGGCAAAAGAACACAGACATTGGACAGAGGAAGACTGGAAAAAAGTGTTGTGGACGGATGAATCCAAGTTTGAGGTGTTTGGATCACAAAGAAGAACGTTTGTGAGACGCAGAACAAATGAAAAGATGCTGGAAGAATGCCTGACGCCATCTGTTAAGCATGGTGGAGGTAATGTGATGGTCTGGGGTTGCTTTGGTGCTGGTAAGGTGGGAGATTTGTACAGGGTAAAAGGGATTCTGAATAAGGAAGGCTATCACTCCATTTTGCAACGCCATGCCATACCCAGTGGACAGCGCTTGATTGGAGCCAATTTCATCCTACAACAGGACAATGACCCTAAACACACCTCCAAATTGTGCAAGAACTATTTAGAGCAGAAGCAGGCAGCTGGTATTCTATCGGTAATGGAGTGGCCAGCGCAGTCACCAGATCTGAACCCCATTGAGCTGTTGTGGGAGCAGCTTGACCGTATGGTACGCAAGAAGTGCCAATCCAACCAATCCAACTTGTGGGAGCTGCTTCTGGAAGCGTGGGGTGCAATTTCTCCAGATTACCTCAACAAATTAACAGCTAGAATGCCAAAGGTCTGCAATGCTGTAATTGCTGCAAATGGAGGATTCTTTGACGAAAGCAAAGTTTGATGTAAAAAAAATCTTATTTCAAATACAAATCATTATTTCTAACCTTGTCAATGTCTTGACTCTATTTTCTATTCATTTCACAACATATGGTGGTGAATAAGTGTGACTTTTCATGGAAAACACAAAATTGTTTGGGTGATCCCAAACTTTTGAACGGTAGTGTATATATATATATATATATAAAATGGCTGTTGGGTTTCAAGCTGTTAGGCCTACAGCTAAGATACCACCCAGACCTTGATATGTGCCCTTGTTTGGAGATGATCAACGTAATTCGGTTCATCTGTGAGTGGTCATAATATTTTGGCTCATCAGTGTATATCCTTGGCCAGTTCCATCCCTTAACCTTGCTAGAAACACACCATGTGTTTAGCAGCACAGAACCAATGGCCTCCCAAAGCCTTTCTGCACTGCAAGGCAAATAAAATTAAGTGCAGGCCAGAGAACAAGTCAATTTAATTTGTATAGCCCAACATTTGTTAGCTTTGTTTTTGCCTTCAAATTACATAAACGCATAGTTATTTATCTAACGCAGTGTGTGTGTGTGTGTGTGTGTGTGCTCCTCTGTTGTTACTTAAAAGCTTTGAGTCTGGAAATGGAGTGTCTCACAGCGGGCATCCCATTCAGGCTAACGCTGTTTGTTTAGGTAATAACTAGCTTTAGCCATAATTTGTGTGTGTCTCTCAAGACTGAGGTGTTGTGCCAATGGAGGTCCAGCCCCCCACCCAGTATGCCTGTCTTCACTATAGAACACTGACCACTCTCAGTTGCTCCATCTTTCAAATACTTGGGCAGCATCCTTTGTGAGGGCTGCAACACTGATCATGAAACGCATAATAGAATCAAACAAGCCTATATAGCCTTCAGCAAACTCTGAACTAAGGTCTTCCAAAACAAACACCTCCACACCAAAACCGCCATTTACAAAGCCGTCTGCATCACAACTCTCCTATACAGCTGTGAAGCCTAGTTCACATACAGCCACCACCTAAGATTGCTGGAGCAGTTCCACATACAGGTATATCTCAAAAAAAATTAGAATATTATGGAAAAGTTCATTGTTTTCCATAATTTAATTCAAAAAGTGAAACTTTCATGTATTCTAGATTCATTACACATAAAGTGAAATATGTCAAGCCTTTTTTGTTTTAATCTTGATGATTATGGCTTACAGCTCATGAAAATCAAATATCCAGTATCTCAAAATATTAGAATATTACATAAGACCAATCAAAAAAAGGATTTATAATACAAAAATGTCGACCCTCTGAAAAGTATGTTCATTTATGCACTCACTATTTGGTTGGGGCTCCTTTTGCACGAATTACTGCATCAATGCAGTGTGGCATGGAGGCAATCAGCCTGTGGCACTGCTGAGGTGTTATGGAAGCCCAGGTTGCTTTGATAGCGGCCTTCAGCTCGTCTGCATTGTTGGGTCTGGTGTCTCTCATCTTCCTCTTGACAATACCCAATAACCCACAGGAGGTCATTGCTGAAAGGGCTGGCAGTTCGCAGAGTGCTGTATCAAAGCATATCCATGGAAAGTTGACTGGAAGGGAAAAGTGTGGTAGGAAAAGGTGCACAAGCAACAGGGATGATGGCAGCCTTGACAGGATTGTCAAGCAAGGCCAATTCAAGAACTTGGGGGAGCGTCACAAGGAGTGGACCGAGGCTGGAGTCAGTGCATCAAGAGCCACCGTGCACAGACGTGCCCAGGAACTGGGCTACAAGTGTCGCATTCCTAGTGTCAAGCCACTCCTGAACCAGAGACAACGTCAGAAGTGTCTTACCTGGGCTAAGGAGGAAAAGAACTGGACCGTTGGTCAGTGGTCCAAAGTCCTCTTTTCAGATGAAAGTATGTTGCATTTCATTTGGAAATCAAGGTCCCAGAGTCTGGAGGAAGAGTGGAAAGGGACAGAATCCAAGTTGCTTGAAGTCCAGTGTGAAGTTTCCACAGTCGGTGATGATTTGGGGTGCCATGTCATCTGCTGGTGTTGGTCCATTGTGTTTCATCAAGCTCAGAGTCAACGCAGCCATCTACCAGGAGATTTTAGAGCACTTCATGCTTCTGTCTGCTGACAAGCTTTATGGAGATGCTGATTTCATTTTCCAGCAGGACTTGGCACCTGCCCACAGTGCCAAAACTACCATGGTATTACTGTGCTTGATTGGCCAGCCAATTCTCCTGACCTGAACCACTGTCAAGAGGAAGATGAGAGACACCAGACCCAACAATGCAGACGAGCTGAAGGCCGCTATCAAAGTAACCTGGGCTTCCATAACACCTCAGCAGTGCCACAGGCTGATTGCCTCCATGCCACGCTGCATTGATGCAGTAATTCATGCAAAAGGAGCCCCGATCAAGAATTGAGTGCATAAATGAACATACTTTTCAGAAGGTCGACATTTCTGTATTATAAATCCTTTTTCTGATTGGTCTTATGTAATATTCTAATATTTTGAGATACTGGATTTTTTATTTTCATGAGCTGTAAGCCGTAATCATCAAGATGAAAGCAAAAAAGGCTTAACATATTTCACTTTATGTGTAATGAATCTAGAGTATATGAAAGTTTAACTTTTTGAATTAAATTGTGGAAAATAATGAACTTTTCCACAATATTCTAATTTTTTGAGATGCACCTATAAGGTGTCTGCAGTGAATCATGGGGATCACATGGCGTGACCATGTTCGTCATGCTGAGATTCTTGCTAGAACAAACTGCAAGAGCATAGAAGCCATGGTCACTGAACACCAACTGCGCTGGCTTGGGCATTGTCATCAGGATGCCTCAAGAACACCTGCTACATCAAGTCCTGTATGGACAGCTTCATCTGGGTCACTGGTTCACAGGTGGTCAGAAGAAGTGATACAAAGACCAGCTAAAAACATTGCTGAAGAAGTGTTGCATCAACCCCTTGAGACTGGAGCAAGCTGCCATCCACCATTCCAACTGGCGGGAGATCTGCCACAGAGGTATAGAACAGCTGGAAATTGAGAAGAATGTGAAAAAATAACAGAAAAGACAAAGCAGACACACAACCATGCCTGCCCCCACTAACTCAGACTTCATATGCCCAATGTGCAATACAACTTGTGGATCGAGAATTGGACTCAACAGTCATCAAAGAACACACCGTTAACGAGGAGGGATGTCATCATCGGACTCGATGGATTATGTGTGTGTGTGTGTGTGTCTTGTAAAGCAGGTGCGACTCCATGTCACTTTAAATACAAGGATATGTTTCTCTCTCTTTGAGCTTGAAAACATCTCATCAACCCACAGATTTCTCTTTCACCATCTTTTCCTGCAAAATGTCTCTTTTCTCCTTGCTCCCAGTTTTCTTGTGCTCTCTGAACATTGTAGTCTGAAAGTCTTAGGTTGTTAAAAGGTGCTTTGAACACACCGCCTTCTAATGCACACTGCTTTCTAATGCACATTGCCTTCTAATGCACAAGTCAGCAGCACTGTCTTTGCTGATAGGCCTTGTTGCTCTTATGCTTGTATGAGATATGCTGTCTCACACACACACACACACACACACACACACACACACACACACACACACACACACACACACACACACACACACACACACACACACACACACACATCTACACCACCTTCCAAATGCATACCTCGGCTCGGCTCAGTTAAACGTATGAACAGGGCAAAACGACTGCCAGAAAGGTGAGATAGAGGGTGGTGGGTGGGTGGGGACAGATCTAAGCTGTGGTTGCCAAGTACAAGTCCAGCTCCATGAACGCACACAAATACACACAGGCACAGACCACAGCAGGCCAGAGGTTTTATCAGTAATATCAGTGACTTCAGACTAGCTAATCATACCTTATCTCTCACTCGCTCATACACAAATGCACATATTGCACCAGAAAGAAAAGCAAGAAGGAGAGATAGAAGAGGATGATTTAGTCTTGTGAATGTTGGATGAAGTTCTTTAAGTCGCTCTGCTTTGCTGAAACCTGTGTGTATCTCATGATCACAGATGCTCAATCAGATTGAGATCTGGAGAATATGGAGACCAGGGTAGCACCTTGAACACTTCATGTTCCTGAAACCACTCCTGGACAATATGTGCAGTGTGACAGGGCACATTATCCTGGTGAAAGAGGCTACTGTCATCAGGGAATACCATATCCATGAAGGGGTGTACCTGATCTGCAATGATGGTAAGCTGAAACGTCATGAGAGGTCAATATAGGGTGGGTCAGTGCAATATAAATTGAAGGTTCTTAAAATTTTATTCTGCAGTATGCAGGTAGTTAACAGGCAACTCAGGTAATTCTCCCACCCCCCCTTTTTTCTCCCCAATTGTATCCGACCAATTACCCCACTCTTTTGAACCATCCCGGTCACTGTCCCACCCCCTCTGTCAAGCTTGGGAGGGCTGCAGACTACCACATGACTCCTCCGATACATGTGGAGTCGCCAGCTGCTTCTTTTCACCTGACAGTGAGGAGTTTCACCAGGGGGACGTAGCGCGTGGGAGGATCACACTATTCCCCCCAGCCCCCCGAACAGGCACCCCGACCGACCAAAGGAGGCGCTAGTGCAGCGACCAGGACACATACCCACATTCGGCTTCCCACCTGCAGACACGGCCAATTGTGTCTGTAGGGAAACCCAACCAAGCCGGATGTTACATAGGGATTCTGCTCTCAGGTCCACCAGCCACCGGGCATTGGTGTTGTGTGATGCCTCCTTTTCCCATATATCCTTCCAGTATTGCTTGGTTTCTGCTCTGGGTGGGTGTGATGTTGTTCCCTTGTTACTCTGCAACTGAGAGTACACTTTGGATGGTTCTCTGAGGGACAGGCCATTTACTCTTTTGGCTTCTGCTTCTCTAGTGTATCTCTTCGGCCTGACAGCCAGAGCTGCGAGCCTTTGTTTGGCAGTTTCCAGGGCCTCACTTATGGACATCTTACTGTACTTATTCAACCAGGGCCTGTCTTTCATCACACCTTTCTGGATCTCCATGCTGCTTTGATCTTGGCTTCCAGCCTTTTCTTCCATGTAGGGTACTGTTGGTGACCTGTGTTCTTGATCCTGTACCCAAGCATCTCCAGGATTACGGTTGCAGTAGCATATACAAGCTCATTGGTCTCTGTTATGGTGGCAGTTCAGATGTTGCATAGGGCTGTGTTCATATCCGTAAGCAGGCTTTGTGACGGTACTTTGTCACTGAGTCGTGGAAGCCATGCCCAGGGGTTGACTGTCTTTAGTCTGGCCATGATTCTAATCTGAACCTCAGTAGCTTCCTCTGTCATGGCTGGTAGGATTTTTTCAGCTGGTTGGGGTCTGTCCTCATGTATCTCCTGCCTACTGGGTGGTCATTGATGATGCTGAACTGTATAGTCTTCCTGTTGGAGCCTCTCCATCTCAAGTCATGACAGTAGCTTCCTTCTATTGCTGTTCCAGCATTGAGCCACTAGCTGCTTCTGAGTCAGTGTAGAAGTAGGTCTCCTACTGGTACACAGCTCCAACATTCGCTTCATATAGCCCCTCTCCAGGGGTCTGCTGTTATAGTAGCATTCCATCAGTTCCAGGTTCTCAGCCCTTTTCCATGAATGTCTTGTTCCAGTAGCCCATTTCTCATCAGGTTGCCCTGGTTCCCCAACACCTGATGCGGACCTTGACTCTATTATGACTCTATTCATGTTACTATCATTCATATCCAAGGTAGCTGGCTTTATAGCCTTAGAAATCTAAGCCACAGACTTGCTGGAGACTTGTCCCAACCACGGTTCGAACCCCCGATCTCCGGATTATGGTTGCAGTCACATATATAAGCTCATTGGTCTCTGTTATGGTCGTAGCCGAGATATTGCTAAGGCTGTGTTTACATCCACAATATATATATTTTTTACATATATATATATATATATATATATATATATATATATATATATATATATATATATATATATATATATATGTGTGTGTGTGTGTGTGTGTGTGTGTGTGTGTGTGTGTGTGTGTGTGTGTGTGTCTGTGTGTGTGTGTGTGTGTGTGTGCTTTTGTATGAATATTTTTTTCACATACTTATTTTACTTTATTTTATCTTATTTGATTCCCTATACCAACAACGCCAAGCTAAATTCCTAGTGTGTGTAATGCACATGGCAATAAAAGAATGTCTGATTTTTGATTCTGTACCTCTTGATAAGCTTGATGGACTTGAAGGCCTCATCCATGTTGCCAACCGTCAGGTAGAAGCTGAAGTTGAGCATGGCATCCCAAGTCACCTTCTCGCAGTCCTCCAGACCCACAAAGTCTTTAAGGGCTCGCCTGGACACCATGTGGGGCAGCTGTGCAGCCGGGACCAGGCTGGACACTAGAGCCTGGGACGGGGAGGCTGAAGCAGGGGCAGAGACCTCTCCAGGTTCTGGATCTCTCTCACCAGGCTGGAGGGAGTTCAGTGAAGGAAACTTGGTGTTGAGGCAGATCACAATATAATTTAAACCAATAAATAAAGATTAAGCCTTGTACAGTTTTAAAGCTATGATCCTGAAGATTGTTGCTTTGTTTGACTTACTGACACCTATGATGATACTTATCATTTCAGTGGTATTTAACAACTCTAAATCCCAGGGATCCATTCCAAATGAAAGAGAATCACCAGTGCTGTTGAGTCAGCACCTTGCCCACAGCTAAACAAAAAGACAGGGTTGAACCTGAGTTTTACTTAATGATGTACTAGCTTTTGGTAAAGGTCTTCTTCAAGATTCTTTGGTTTACCATTTCTGCACATTTCTGTTAGCCAAGACTCTGCTTGATTTCAAACTCGCAACTACCTGCCTTCTTCTTCTGCATTTGGCTGTGTTGGTGAAGACATAAAATGATACGCACCATATCCTTTTCCCTGGGAAAATCCTCTCCGACAGTAACCGTTACAATGAGCAACCACAAAATTGTTTATGATTCAGACATGAGCGGATTAGCTGTTGTCTGAAACACAACAACTATAGAAACAGCGATAGGACATCTGTTTGCATGCAAATCTTCAGGAGTGTAGCTTTAATGTGCTATTCTGGATTAAACTGGGGGTGACAACAAGGAAGCATCACTGTGGAACAGAAATCAAAACCTCATAAAAAAACAAAAGTGTGTCGCCATTAAAACAGGGGGCACAGGAAACAGACAAGGTTTATGACCTAGACACCGGATGGACTTGTGCTTTTGATCGTAATGAAACAAACAGCAGTTCCATTTATAGTCAAACAACAGCACAAGGTATGTGTTACATCACACAGTCTCTGGGGGCTGGAGCTGAGGAATGACTGACTGGAGGATGAAGGAACTTACTTCCGGCAGAAAGACATCACCTCTCCGGAACAACATCTGGGTGTGTGTTAATGGAAACCAAAAAACACACAGATGGACATGCATGTGAAATGTTACATATATTTGACAAAGGACTACAGGTAAAAGTGGAAACGGGGCATTTTCTGTCTTTTTTGTTATTGTTTTGTGTCTAATTTACCCAACTGCCACTTTGTTCTCATTGCACTATTATTAATGCCTTGTTATAAGTGCAGGGATTAAAGTAGAAACAAATTTCATGAGTAAAATTGTCTGTCAACCTGACTCATTTTTGTCCCAAACTGTCAGGTAAATTTGAATATCAATGCAGGAGATCTTTTCATTGGTGTTTTTCTTTCACGGTGATTTTTTTGTTAATCTGAAATAAAAGCCACTTGACTTTTTGTTACCAACTGGGTTTGGCTTGTGCTGCCCAAAGGACATGTAAGATGTATATCATTTTACGGCAGACTGACAAATCATAGTACACAAACCGTACATGTGGGAGGACAAGTAGGGCAAGTTTAAACGTGAGAAAATTTCTCGTCAGATGGTAATCATTACTTCATATTAAAATTTTCCCAGATTATGTGCAGGTCTTTATACAAATATAAATCATTTTTGAATAATTGTGATTAAAACAAAAAGTGTGTCAGAGTTGTTTCAAACATGTTATATAGTCTAATGTTATGACTGCGTATTGACAGTATATGTCAAGTATCTCTTGGCCATTAACATCCATTCACCAGCAACTTGCTACTTAACTTTAAGTGGTGAATGACCACCTTGTTTTATTCTTATATAGTCATCCATCCATTATCTGAACCACTTATCCTGCTCTCATGGTCGCGGGGATGCTGGAGCCTATCCCAGCAGTCATTGGGTGGCAGGCGGGGAGACACCCTGGACAGGCTGCCAGGCCATCACACAGCCCCCCCCCCCCCCCACCCACACACACACACACACACACACACACACATTCATATCTAAGGGCAATTTAGTACGGCCGATTCACCTGACACACATGTATTTGGACTGTGGGAAGAAACTGGAGCCCCCAGAAGAAAACCACGCAGACACAGGGAGAACATGCAAACTCCACACAGAGGACGACCCGGAATGACCCCCAAGGTTGGACTACCCCGAGGCTCGAACCCAGTACCATCTTGCTGTGAGGTGACTGCGCTAACCACTGCACCACCATGCCGCTCATACTATAGTCATAAATCATTTGATTTAAATCAGCATTATCTCTTGACAGAGTTGCCATATGTTATATGCATTGTGGCCTCAACTATAACTGCCCCCCCCCCCCCCAAAATGTGAGAGGTCCCTGTCAACAAAAAAGTAATAGGGTCAAAAGATAATAAACAGCTGTGTTGGTAGTGTTATGGCTTTGCCAAGCAGAGTGACAATCCAAAACCACCTGCAAAAAATATGTATTTATAGATTTACATCAATCTCAGAAACGGCTTCTACAAGATCAACATTACAGAAATCTGTCAAGGCAACAGAAAACTTTAATCTATTTACTACTACTACTTTTGGCTGTTCCCGTTAGGGGTCGCCACAGCGGCTCATCCGATTCCATCTCTTCCTGTCTTCTGCATCTTCCTCCGTCACACCAGCCACCTGCATGTCCTCCCTCACCACATCCATAAACCTCCTCGTTGGCCTTCTTCTTTTCCTCTTCCCTGGCAGCTCCATATTCAGCATCCTTCTCCCAGTATACCCAGCATCTCTCCTCCACACATGTCTGAACCATCTCAATCTTACCTCTCTTAATTTGTCTCCAAACCGTCCAACCTGAGCTGTCCCTCTAATATAATCATTCCTAATCCTGTCCTTCTTCGTCACGCCCAATGAAAATCTTAGCATCTTCAACTCTGCCACTTCCAGTTCCGCCTCCTGTCTTTTCGTCAGTGCCACCGTCTCCAAACCATATAACATAGCTGGTCTCACTGCCATGTTGTAAGCCTTCCCTTTAACTCTTGCTGGTAACCTTCTGTTCCAAATCACTCCTGACACTTTTCTCCACCCTGCCTTCACTCTCTTTTTCACCTCTCTTCTGCACTCTCTGTTACTTTGAATAGTTGACCCCAAGTATTTAAACTCATCCACCTTTGTCACCTCTACTCCTTGCATCCTCACCATTTCGCTGTCCTCCCTCTCATTCATGCATATGTATTCTGTCTTGCTCCTACTGACTTTCATTCCTCTTCTGTCCAGTGCATACCTCCACCTCTCCAGGTTCTCCTCAACCTGCAACCTACTCTCACTACAGATCACAATGTCATCCACAAAATCATAGTCCACAGAGACTCCTGTCTGATCTCGTCCATCAACCTGTCCATCACCGCTGCAAACAAGAAAGGGCTCAGAACTGAACCTTGATGTAATCTCACCTCCACCTGGAACCCATCTGTCTCCAACCACGCACCTCACCACTGTCACACGTCCCTCATACATATCCTGCACCACTCCTACATACTTCTCTGCAATTCCAGACTTCCTCATACAATACCACACCTCCTCTCTCGGCACACTGTCATATGCTTTCTCTAAATCCACAAAGACACGATGTAACTCCTTCTGAATACTTCTCCATCAACATTCTCAAAGCAAACATCACATATGTGGTGCGCTTTCATAGCATGAAACCATACTGCTGCTCGCTGATCACCGCCTCTCCTCTTAACCTAACTTCCACGACTCTTTCCCATATCTTCATGCAGAAAACTTTAATCCATGCAACGGCATTATTGCACATTCGTATTCACACATTGTATGCATAATCCTTTGTTTACAGCAGCTGTAAGTGATAATTTCATGTCACTGGGTCGACCTGTCTTTACCTTGCATGTGAAGTAATAGTAGGGAACATCCAGGGCCAGGAGGTTCTGCAGACTGGCAGGTCTGGGGTAGGAGTCCTGCAGGAGGAGCCCATGTTCTTGAGTGCAGAAGAATGTTGCCACAGAAACATCCATCTAACAGGAGGAGAGAGCAACACACTGTCAAGGAATGATTGACCTGATTTACAGACCCTCTAACGTAACATCTCTTAACATCAATCTGATCAAGCAAACCCATGGGTGCGGGAAGGGGGTGCTGGAGCATCCCCTATTGGCAAGGGATGTAACACACATGTGTAAATAGTTGGCTATTTTACTGTAACTAATGGACTTTTTGAACATTTGTTTTAAATTTTGAACAGCATATAATAAGGTGCCTATCAGAAAATATATGAAAAAAAAAGTTTAAAACATGCAATTTTAATTAATTCCTCCGATCTGACATGACAACGTCATCACGACAGATCAGCGTATATGGGTCGGGGTCAGCTAAAGAGATCTGGCAGTAGCGGGAGCTGGCGCAGAAAAGAATATTGGATTTTTTTCACTTCTAAAAGCCCAAAAGGAACCAAAATAGCAATAGAACAAGAGGATGCGGTGTCCAGTTGCTGTATGAGTGTGCCTGCTACACCAGCGGCAGTTAGTTATGGGACTACTGTGGCCCCTCCAGCTGCCGGAGAGATGCCACAGCAGCCACCACTGTTTGAAGGATATAGCCTGTAAGGGTAAGCAACAGGAACACCGCCGTTAGATTATGCTGATGTAATGGCTGAAACCTTGTTTACTGAATGCCTGAGTTTTTGACAGAATATAAATTTTCAATATCAAAGACTTCTCCCAGTAACTGGCAAATTAGCCTATAGTCTATTTTTCTGTCGTTCATTGACATATATGTCATGTTTTATTTAATGTGGCAGGAGTAGCCTTTCCTTTTTGAGCTTTAAAAAGACCTTACATTGTGCAATTATGTTAGCTGCTTGTCTTGTGGCGAAAAGTGAGGTTGTAAAAATGTGTGTATTAGTGATGTGCAGATCGGCTCTGACGTCATCCAAATCTGCATGTATGCATAAATCATCCACCTGCCACCCACCCAAACTAATTATTTTCTCCAATTTAGAGACCTGCACCCAATCACCATAATTTCTCAGTGGGATATAAGCATTAATAAATAAACATGTATTTGAAGTAAAAGTTCTTCTTTTTTGGTAAAATGAAAATGGCAACAGGTATTTCCACAATAGCCTGAACACAGGTTGACATCTTTAATCCCTTCAAACTAAAACTCTGAATGTCACTGCAACTTCTTGAGCACATTTACAATTGAAATGCTAATAACGTTTGGTCGTTACATTGTAGAGAATGTTGTTAATATTCTCTCCATTAATGATGTATTATTTCACACACCCCTAACCCCACTGCTATCAATCAGAATGTTCATTTTTATGACTCGGCCTGCCCAATCCACAGATTAACCATGGTGCCTGCAGATATAACTGTGACCCGCACACCTGCGCTGAAGTAAAGTGTGTTAGCACGTGCACGTACATAGTCATGCACGCACATTTATACTGTGCAGCACACTTCAGCGAAAATATGTTCCCGCGTGCATGAGTGAGCCACAGGCAGAAGGCAGTTTTTGGGGCACATTTATTTTGGCACCACATGTACTTTATGTGGTTTCATCTGGGTCCTATTCACTGATACAATGACCCAGCTTCACTCTAAGGGTCAATACCAGATTAGTATAATTGTACTTATTAAAAGGCCAGGTGGAGTGACTTTATAATCCCTCTCTATCTACCGAACGCTGGCCTGAGTTTATCTTATACTGGAGGAGTGCAATGGGGAGATCTTTACCATATTGAAGAGACTGGATGATGCGATTTCAGAACTGACAGGAACTGTCTCACATACAAACAAACGAGGTTCATTTTCATCCCAGAAGTGAGACACAGGGCAGCGGCCACTGAGCTCTGTAGCCTGAGACTGCTGCCTGCAAGACACAGTACACATACAAACCCATTCATACTCAGAACCCATTGTTAATATAATCAATAGCACATACAGAGCCAACAGACAATATCATCAGTAATTCTGTTTTAATAACCTGTGGATGTGTTTGTCAGAACATCTTCATACTTCAGCCGGTGAATACGCTATAACATAGGTTGGCCCAAAGACAATGGAACCCCTAACCCTGGCAGTATTAGTGCCATGGGCTATCTATTGATGTACACATGAAAGTAAACCCACCCACATATGCTCACAGACTACATTACCTGTCACTGTCATCAGGCTGGGAGGTGCTGCTGGATGGCCGGCCGGTGAAGAAGTCAAAGTGTGTCACAGTGTCCATCTCTACATCATAGAAGTGCACTTTATGATCCGAACGCCCGTTCACCTAACAGCAGAACAGAGAAGGAGGTTATTCAAACTCAAATGACATCATTATGTGGCTACACCACTTTCCTTTTTTCCAGAAGGTGGTGGAAAGGTTTGGCTGGTGCGCATTCCATTCACCAGAGAGATGAGGATGCTGACTTGGCTGCCATTGGCATTACACTTGACCGACCTCAGGGCTCCAAGGCTGGGGATGCAATCTGATAGGTTCTTGGCATTGCAGTGAGCTTTAGCCTCTCTGCGAAGACACACAGCAACATACAGACTGTCAGAGATGGAGCCTTTCACATATATTATACTGTTTAAATGGTGCTTGTGTATTGCACACTGGAATTGTTTTAAAATGATTATTCTAAACCACTAAGTCAGGTCAGTTTTTGTTTTCTATGTATTCATGTGTTCCTATCAGTGAAATATAGTCTCCTACAAGTGCAATATAAAACATGGGAATACTATATAGTGAAGTACCTCTATATCACCTATCAACACCTATCAATCTTTTATTGCTAACTTAATTACAACATAGATATCTAAATATTTCAAGCTGATATAGGTTGTTTAGTAAGTATAGCTGTCTGTGAGATGAGCTTCATGACAGCATAGCCTTGAGGTCTTCTATGGTAACCACTAACTGATTATTACAATGGGTCAGGATGCTGATGAATATGTTAACTTGTTGTCTGATTGGGTCTTCAGTGTGAACGTTCACATTTGTTTTACATGGGGAGTCTGATATCTTATCCTGGATGTTGATAAATGCAATAGTCTTGGGTATGTAACTTTTTATTGATAAAGTTAGATTTAATTTGTAGTTTAAACTGTGCACTGTGTCAAAACAAATTCTGAGTATGTGAACACTTTTGAAGTCGAATTTTGCAAACATCCTTTAAAGAAATGCCTGTCCTCACTGACAGAAATGGGGGGAATCAAATCTTAAAACAAAAATCATTTACCTTCTGGTGAGGTCAAACACCTTGATGTGAGCCGCATCTGTGCCAACCACCAGGTAGACTTGACACACGCTGAGCAGCACAGGGTTTCCCTCTGTCTCAGAGAAAGGTAGCAGCTGCTTCACAGTGCCCTGGGGAGCAGGGATCAGGGATGCCGTGTTTACTGACCACAACACAGTTTTCCTAAATATTGGTTGTACAGCACTTGGCAGACTTTATAAAGTGTTCCGCTTAAAGGGAAACATGTAGTGACCCATAGGCCCTACTCAGTAGATGTAGAAGGATGTGAATGAGGGTTGGGTGCGGCAAACAGACCTGTGGTGTGCGGACCTGGACCCGGTTAGGCTCCACTGTGTAGATGTTCTCGTCATGCACAGCCAATACCTGAGACTCACACTGGAAAGAACCTGGGAAGAGTTTAGCAAGGAGAGGAGACGAGAGGAGAAGAGAGGAGAGGAGAAAGATCTTTGTAGTGCTCTGAAGGGTCTTTTCTGTGTCATGCACTGTTCTAGATGTTTAGAATGTTTATACCAGTGTGAGCTTTTTACCTGAGCAGCGCAGAACTGTCCCTGTAATTTCATATACAGTAACCTGTTTACCACTCCAAACCGTCACTGTGTCCTATGCGAATACACACACACACACACACACACACACACACACACACACACACACACACAGACACACACACACACACACACACACACACACACACACACACACACACACACACACACACACACACACACACACACACACACACACACACACACACAGGGTTGAGTCCTTGGACAGGCTCAGTATTATTTAACACATGCAGCGGTGTACAAAAACACTTGTTCTAGATCGAAGTCTCGGTTACCTTGGTGACACAGACTCCCTTGATGTGGATGTCTGATCGCAGGGTCAGGTGCGCTCCGGCGCTGAACTGAGTGATGCTGAGCTGGGAGGGGGTCAGCTGCACTGCTGCCACCTGCTGGCCAAAGTGGGCTGACATTACGTGCTCAGAGAGGATAAGTACGGTGGTTACGGTGTTGGCTGCTAGTAGGTTCAGGCTGGAGCCCCACTGGAAGCAAAAGGTCAAAGGTCAAATTGAATCTATAGATTAGTTTAAATGGCTAGACAGAGAGCTAGATAGAAAGACAGGCAGACGAACAGTACCCTGAGCTGGGTGACGTTGCCCTCTATCTCAGTGGGGGTCTGGAGTTTCCACTGGGTCTTCGCATCAGTGCTACTGCTGCCGGGCTGGAGTGCCATTCTCCACATGGCTATACGACCATGGCTGGTACCTGCTGCCAGGATTTCTGTGGTGTACCCAACATCAGAGATAATGTTATGAATGTTACAAAGGTAATAGGGTTTTCTGAGGATTATATCAAAATCAAGTGTCACACTAGAGAACACATCATAAGAAGAGAGTGGTCTAATAAAGGCTGCTCAAAATCACACAAACAGCTTGGGAATGTTTTGAAAGAATAACATTTTGAGACCAGACTCTGTATGGGATTATAAAGAACAGTGTCAGTCAAAGGCTCATATGGATATTAGGACAAATGGGAACAGAGCAACTGGAAATAATTCTTGTTTATTATTGAGTGATGTTAAAAGGGACATCAGGTAATTAATCATTTAGTCAGACTTCAGTTGTAGAGCAAATTTCATACATAAATATGTAATACAACACACTTAACACAAGGGAAACGTCACCTTTTGTCTCATAAATGTTTTGGTTGTAAAATCAAGCAGATGGAAAGAAAGATGCCAGGTCGAATGAACTCTTTATTGCTCATAGGAGTTTTAGGTGTGTAGAGACAAACCACAGACACACCATAACCCTGCTCTTTAATCCTCCGTACCTTTTCCTATGCAGTAGGAAACACAGTTGATGATTTCTCCCCTCTCAAAGCCCAGAGTCTCATCAAGAGACAGAACATAGTTGTCACCTCCCTCCAAGTCCCACAGTCTGCAAAACAACAGTAACAATGTGTAAGTTCAAGCTGTTTTTGTGTGTGTGTGTGTGTGTGTGTGTGTGTGTGTGTGTGTGTGTGTGTGTGTGTGTGTGTGCGTGCACTAACCTGATGACATGCTCTCCTGTGGCAGTAATGAGGAGACCATTCTCTGTCCAAACTATGTCTGCATTCTGACCACTCTTACCACTCAGCTTCACCTGATAAGGAAAAAAAAATACATCAACATGTCAGTTTGATTGAATAAAACCTGACAGAGAAGAAAAGTCTTCTTTATGAAGAACAGAATGAATGTCAGAACAACAGCATGGGTTGGGTAATGTTAAATGTTAGTAATGTTTGATTAATTCTAAAAGAAGAGTATCAGATTAGAAATTAAGTCTTTGAGCGTAAGTAAACCTTCATGAGCTCTTGGGCACCTCCCTCGGGACCCAAGGTGTACTGTGACAGTGTCAAGGTTTCTGTGACGACCACCAGTGCCTCTCTCCTCTCCAGGAAGAAGAGTTTCTGAATGGGGTTGTCCACACTAAACAAGGTGTTGGTCTGACCCCGCTCATCCACACTGTGGACTTTACCTGTGCAAAACAGAAAAGGACTTAAATAGGACACACACATTCACAGAACTATACATGAACACACACACACACACACACACACACACACACACACACACACACACACACACACACACACACACACACACACACCATCTATAGTGCTGACATAGAACACCAGTCCCTCCTGAGGGCCCATTTTAAGAAGTGTTCCCTTCCCATCCTTCCTCCAGTTGAACTTGTCCAGGGCTCTCTCATCTCCACTGACCGCTGCTCGGGCCAGCATTGCCACATCTCTGGAACAACAGACAGTGAAAAAGACAGATTGGCGGCTAATAAGCAAAAACAAAAAAACAAAACAAAACAAAAAACATAAAAACATCTCTTTATTTTAAAAGTACAGAATGTGTTGGGGATTTAGATGGCTAACTGAACTTTTAGCAGGATTGTAACCTTTGTTTTAAATTCTACTTCGTGACACTAAAAGACAAACATCAACAGTCAAGACAAAACACAGTAAAGAGCTGATTGAACACCAAAAAGGAGGGGAAATACCAAAAATGATCAGAACAAAACAAAATGTAATTGATTACAGAAATGTACAAATTCAAGAAAAATGCAAAACAATGAATCAGTGAAAAATTAAAACAATGTGAGTTGTACAGAACATGCCAACACATTCATTAGACAGTGTCTGAGCAGGTGGGTGGGGTCAACAGCCCTGGAGTACTCACTCTCCAGGCGGAGCTGGTCTGAAGATGCAGCAGGTTAAGGGTTTGTTGTATTCGTGCCTCACTAGATGGCTTCCCTGCAGTCGTCCTCTGGCATCGAATCGCCACACTGCCAATACTCCCATCTGACTCATATGAATAAAAAGGTAAAAATATTAGATTGAATGCTCAAACTACATTCAAACTGTCTAAGGACCAAAGGTAAACCCAATGGGCCTTTTGTGTGTCCAGATATTTCCACATGATGCATGCACCTTTAGTGTGTCCACATATTTAGTGACTATGCAGAAACATTTTTACTGCAAATACTTATCATCAACAGAAAGAGTAGATTGGGATTTCAAGGCATCGGGTATTTTGAAGATCATTGACTGGGCAGAGTAATGACAACGGGTCTTCAATACCTTCATAGCAACCAACAATGTTCTTGTCTATGGCCAACAAGACTAGGGTCATACTGGGAAGCCCCCAGGTCTAATTGCACAGGAGCACTTTGATTAAAAATAACTTTTCCCTGGATAAGTATGTGTGGGAGGAATTGGTATCTTGGCTACCTTCCTCTCTCTCACCCACCTGATCCCCAGTAACCAATCGACTGCCGGAGCTGCTCCATTCCAGCAGTGTGATATAGTTGGTGTGTGTGTTGGGTAGGACAGTCTGTTCTCCAGAGGGGTGCGTGAGGAGCAGCACCTCCCCAACCTCCCAGCCAAGTGCCAGTAGAGGCTTGCTGGGGTGCCAGCGCAGCACAGTAGGCTGGTAAGGACGGTCCACGTGACAGCTCTCCACAAACTCCCCCTGTGGCGGGACAGCATGGAGTTCAGTATAGCAGGCTTGAATGCAATTCACACAAACACAAATATAAAACACAGAAATATTACAGTGCTCTGATCTGGGTCTATCCCAGAGGAGCCTTAGACATGAAAGCCTTAAACATTAACCCTGCCACAATAAAGGAAAGATTACATACACATTTTCTACCTTCTACAACAACTCTGATTATATACCCACCACTTGTTTAATCTGTAAGAGAACATGCTGTGTCAGTATGAGTACATGGTTTAAGAACAATTGGGCGTGAGAATATGGGAATTACCTGCTGAAGATAAAGGTCTACGTTGCCTCCAGTGGTGGCGCTGGTAGAAGCCACAGCCAGCACAGGCTGGGTAGGATGCCATGCCACTTCAGCAGGGACCCCACTCGACTCAGGAGCCTCGATGCGGTGGTCAAAGTACACCGCCATGTCCCCAACACTCCGTTCTTGAGGGGCAACAAAAAAGCAGAAGACAGAATGTTGGGGAGATATGCAGAACCATGGCTGCTTTTGGAACTAGCTCATTTGATAATATAACATGTTGACTGCAGTAGAATGAATTCTGAAGAGCACAGGATCAACTTGGCTCCAAGCTTATTAGATGGAAATATAGCAAGAATATGATCCAAAACGTACTGCACACTTAACCAAGGAGTTGATCAGGAACAAAAGGTGGAAACTTTTAAACCACTAGTAAGAAACACAAAGTTAAGGCACCTCACTGGAAGAAACAAAAAAGTGTGGTGTTGTTGAGGGGTAGCAGATCTGAGGCATTAAGGGGTACGGGACCAAATACAAACTTTTAACAATTTTAATGATCGCTAAATTATTTTCCCCAATATTTCTTTACACCTGAAATTAGGGGGTACTGAACAGAACAGATGACATTGTACACTTTTGCCTCACTTTCCACCTGAAAGTTAATTTTCACACACTTTTACTAAAATATAACCAATTCTTGACCGTACTTATATTTTACTACGTGTAATGTTCATATCAAGTTGTCGAACAAGCAATTCCGATCAGTAGTTTAACTTTTCCATTCTAGATGTTCTCGTTTCGTGTTGCTAAGCAACCACACGGTTTGGCCTCTACTCAAAAACTATGCTGCTAGGCAGAAAGATGCAATTACCATTCTTATTATGATTATTATTACGTATTATTTACATTCATTACTGTAATTAATATTATTTGTAGAATTATCTTAATCATTATCTTTATCATTATGTCATTGCCAGTCATTAATCATTATTCCGATTTAGAACAGTGCAAGTAAAACCTACTTCTTTTCTAGTCTCTTATCAATTCCGTATTTTCCATGTTTTCCGTTGTTCCCCAAAAAACAACATTTAGCTTTGCTCAAATCCTTTTAGAACACGATCTCACTACCTAGCTATCTCTAACGCTAACCAGGTTATACGGTTCATCGTTGCTGAGCAAGTCAGCCAGGTTAATTCACGTACAATTTTTTAATCTATGTGCGGTAATAGCAAACGCTTTAGAAAGTCACCACAAGTGTAGCGTTACACCGTTTCACTCGTGGACACCGTTAGTTAATCAACATTAGCTTCGGTCACCGTTATCCCATCACAGTAAGCTGTAAACTAACTGTATGTAGCTAGCTCAGCAGTCGCTCTGAGATGCACTGATGGTCACGTATGGCCTTAGCCAAACTGCTAGCTAACATTAGCCAGTGCTAGCATCCACGATTAGCCGAGCGCTGCCACTGGACGAGGTCGAGGAATTCCGTACTTTAAATTGATGAAATAAGAGTTACCTGAAGGCTTCCTTCGCTTTCGCCGTGAATAAACGCTAAAAAAGGAAACAGAAAAAAAGAGTAAAATAACATCAGCCGAGTTTGTTATGCTAAGTCGGCTCTAGCCTCTGTGAGAAAAGCGTCTCCTCCAGTTACCCCTGACAACAGCCCCGAAGACTGGTCACAAGGTGTTACGGAAATAGACGAATGGCAACGAACTGCGGCACTCGGGTTCCGTCGGGTCGCACTCCCATACCGTCTCCAAGGCGGATAGTTCAAAAGCTGTTTCTTCACGTTATTAAAATATTTGCACGCCCATTTTAGTGTTTGTTTGTTTGTTTGTTTTTGTTTTTTGATTGAGCGTATAACATCCTCGGGTGGAAGTCAGTTTAGTGTACAATTCAATTCAGTTCAGTTAAACTTTTTTTTTTATTTCGAACGTTAAAATTAAAAAAAAAAGTATAATAAAAGAAAACAAAATCAAAACAAGTGTAAACTACTAATAAGACCCGTTAGCCCCTAGCCCCGGTTAGTGATGTCGCCTTGTGGTGCAGTACACCTCGTATCGAATCCCGCACCGGGCAAGAAAATAACCAGTTACATTGGTGGCAGCGGTGGGATCCGGAAGTGTGCAGATCCTCAGAAGTCTCTTCGTGAGCGCGGGAATAACAAAACGCGTGGGCACACTTCCGGGGAGGGTGACGACTGTAAACTAGTAATAAAACACGTTAGCCATCGGGTTTGACCCTTTAGCCGAGCGGTTAGTAATGTCGCCTTGTGGTGCAGTACACCTCGTATCGAATCCCGCACCGGGCAAGAAAATAACCGGTTACACAAGTAAGCAATATCATCATCAAACATTTGTTTTAAATCTCGGCAGTTGGAAAAGGAGTAGGCAGAAGTTTAAAAAAAAAACCCTTTTCTAGTCCTACCCCCTTTTTTTATTTTAGTATTTCAACAGTGAACTGTGTCATTTAAATGAAGACTTAATCATCTCCCACCAGTGACCATGACGTCTGTCTAGTAAACCATACAGAGATCATCCACTCAACACAACAAGAACAAAGCAAGTGCAGCGCAACATCAAAACAACTCAAGAACAGCTCACATAAGATGATGTCACAGCTCCATCCCATATCTGTTCAACATATTATTTTTAAAGAGTTTTTTAAATTTGATTATTGACTCACATGTTTTCATATCATCACTGCAATTATTCCATATCTTGACACCTTTGGTTGTGACACAATGATATTTTGCATTTGTCCTTACTGGGTTTTGTTTAAACGCACATATTCCTCTCAGGCCATAATTACTTCCCCTCAGCTGGAACAACCCCTGGATACAGTTGGGTACTTTATGATTTAACACTTTGTACATGATTTGAGCAGTTTTAAAGTCCACCAGACCTTTGAATTTTAGTGTTTTTAGTTTGATAAGGAGTTGGTTTGTTGGTTCTCTGCAGTTGGCTTTGTTTACTGTCCTTATGGCTCTTTTTTGAATAATAAAGATTGAATCGGTGTTGGTTTTATATGTGTTCCCCCACACTTTCACACAGTAGGTGATGTATGGAAGTAGGAGGGAACAGTACAGGGTGTAAAGTGAAGCTTGATTTAGAAGATCTTTGACTTTGAATAGTATTGCAATTGATTTGGATACTTTGGCCTTGGTATAATTTATATGCGGTTTCCAACATAATTTATTGTCCACTATTACCCCAAGAAATTTAATTTCAGTCATTCTTTCTATTTCTACATTGCTAATCATGAGTTTCTTGATTGAGTTAATTGTACGGTTACCAAAGATTGTAAATTTTGTTTTACTTAAATTCAATGTTAGTTTGTTAGCATCAAACCACATCTTTAACTTCATCGGTTCCTTTTCCACTATATCTAGGAGTTGATCCAGATGATCCCCACAGCAAAAATAAATTTGTGTCATCAGCAAATAAAATGGCTTTCAGAGATTCAGACACTTCACAAATATTGTTTATATACAGAATAAATAGTAATGGTCCCAACACTGAGCCCTGGGGGACCCCACATGTGACTTTCAGTAGGTGAGACTTGGAAGTTTTGTAATTCAACATATTGATATCTGTCTTTTAGATAGCTGGTTAACCAGGAGAGTGTGGTTCCCCTAATTCCATATGATTGTAGTTTTTTCAGTAATAATTCATGGTCTACGGTGTCAACTGCTTTTTTTTTTAGATCAAGAAATACCCCTATTGCATATTTTTTGTTTTCTATTGCCATTGTTATTTCATCTACAAATTCTATGAGTGCAAATGAAGTTGTTCTGTTTGCTCTAAAACCACATTGCTGATCATACAGTACATTATGTTTTGTGATGAAGTCATGTATTCTTGAACAGTTTTACTGCAGCCTTTGTTTCGATCGATATTATGTATGACCAGATTTAAAATATGACTGACCATAGATTTAAAATATGGTTTTATAAACTATTTTCAACTGCCAACTAAAAACACTAATCAATTTTGAGCCGCATTTCCGTCATTTCAGGCTACGCAGAATTGAAAATATAATAAAGTACTCACAAATGGGGGGGGGTTATCAGTAATATCAAACTGAATGCTCAATTGGTAATTTTTTATCACGTGTTCGCTCTAAGCATGTCACCTGTGCGGAAAAAAATTACACTATAGATCAAAAAACAGTCCAAGTGACAGAAAGGTTAACAAAATGGAATCTGTCCATTAAATAATAATAAGTATTAGTGCTTTCACATAATTGAATTTTTCCAAGTATATATATTTTCTTTTACCAAAAAGGTTTTTTTTTTTTAATTTCTTTTCTAATTTTATAATGGACTTCAGTGGAGTAGACCCTACATGATGAAGATGTTAAAATTCTTTTCTGATGGAACTTTAGAAGTTACAAGGCATGGATAGTACTGTCAATGTCTATGTTGGCTCAAGATACATAATGGTTACTGCATATCTATTACCCAATATATTTTAATTTGCTTTGCTAAACTCTATCAACTGTATATAATCTGCATTACCTTGCGCTGTGTGTAATCTATGATGTTACGTTATAATTCTGTTACTTTGTGTATTCTGTACATTCGACACCTACTGCATGTCTGTCCATCCTGGAAGAGGGATCCCTCCTCTGTTGCTCTTCCTGGGGTTTCTCCAATTTATTTTTCCTGATAAGCTTTTTCTTGTGGATTTTTCGAGTCGAGGGTCCAATGATAGAGTCTGTTTGTAAAAACCTTCCGAGACCACTTTGTGATTTTGGGCTATACAGATAAACCTGACTCGACTTGTGTAAAAACAGTGCACGTGAAGTTTCTTTCACTGCTTTAAATCCACTCTGTCTATGTCATAAATTACTTTGCTACTATATTCAAATAAAAAGTTCATTGTATTTCTTAATTTTTGCCTAAAATCACAACATTATGGCTACTAAAGTGTTCCTGTGATATGAATTTCTCTGAAATAACTCTTCTCCATGAATGATGAATGGATAAATTTGGAGGAAGTTTTACCTGATGGCACACTGATATTATAACCACACTGTCTAAATCAACAAAACCTTATTTCTTATGCCAATATACACATGTTAGAGGGCTAGAGGGAAAAATGGCTGAGGATGCCGCAAGAGATAAAGGCTTGGGGCCTGAGGGCTGAAACAGCACTGGATGTGTGGAGCTGCATTAACCTGAGATAGGGTGTTCTTGGAAAATAGTCCACACATCCGAATCGCTTCCTTTGCAACTGAAAATATAATCCAAAAATATTTCATTACCAGCAAGTCAATAAGGCTAATTTTCAAATTGATATCAGTGACGTCCAGTATCATGAGGGAGTATAACTGTAAAGGCAAAGGTATGTTGCTTGAGAATGTTTCAGTTGTATCACTCAGGAAGGACAAAGAGTAGTTTTGCTTACTGTGTGTGTGTGTGTGTGTATGTGTGTGTGTGTGTCTGTTCCCAGGACATCCTCTGTAAACAAATGACCACAGTACAGGGAGGTGTTTCCAGACAGGAAAGAGTTTAAGAAGGACTTCCTCATAAAATAGTTTTATTTTAGGACAATATCAGCATCCTCTAATTCAGGTCTTCAACCGTCTCATCCACCAGATATGTCACATTACAATTTGGGTGTGTGCGCTTTGGGCTCCCAGTCTGGGAAAAACTCTAGATGGGGAAAAAATAGTGTTGCAGAACTCAAATACACTTTATTAATGGTGGGGCAGGGGGTGGGGCTGAATCAAACTGAGGTTCTTCCTGGTTGGGGTCCTTTTTTACAGCGTGCTGGGAGACTTAACAGGGGTCACTCTGGAAGACAGAAGGTAGAGGGAGTGAGACACAAGAGGCAAACAAGATGTCAAGCCGTCTTTGCCATTTATCAGTTGTCCATGGGCGTCTCTCACGCCACTGTCTGGCTGCCAGGGTCACCTTTCCTCCAATGCCTCTGTCACAGAATGTGGTCAAAAACCCACGTTTCCTTTTTCAACAAGTTGTACTCATGTTTCTCCATTCTATTTTACTCCCCATCCATCCATCCATTATCCAAACTGCTTATCCTACTCAGGGTTGCGGGATGCTGGAGCCTATCCCAGCAGTCATTGGGTGGCAGGTGGGGAGACACCCTGGACAGGCCACCAGTCCATCACAGGGCCCACACACACACACACACACACACACACACACACACACACACACACACACACACACACACACATTAACACCTAGGGACAATTTAGTACGGCCGATTCATCTGACCTATATGTCTTTGGACTGTGGGAGGAAACCAGAGCCCCCGGAGGAAACCCACGTGGACACGGGGAGAACATGCAAACTCCACACAGAGGACGACGCGGGACGAGCCCCAAGATTGGACTACCCCGGGGCTCGAACCCAGGACCCTCTTGCTGTGAGGCAACCGCACTAACCACTGGGCTGGTACTCCACTCCCCCTCTCACCAAAGTCTTGGTCTTTCTGGCTTGAGCAGAGTGATTGCAGACTAGCTGTAGCTGCTGGTTAAGTGGCTATGGCCAGCAGCTTCTCTCTCTCCAGGTCTGCCAGAGGTAGTATTGGGGGGTTCAGGACTACTCCCAGTGTCTTCCTTCTAGATGAGCCCTCACAGCACGTTTATGATGTGAATGTGTTTGTGTTGGATGAAAGATATGCACACACACACCTGAGACACACAAGACAAATGTTCCCCACTGCATACGTGTTCCAGTATGTATTGTGAATTGTCCGGCACCTGCAAGGGGTGGTCCTTAAACTCAGAGGATATCCTCCAGTGAATAGGATCAACCACATCTGCCAGCCAAGTAACACGTCTCTCTCACGCACACACGGTTCTGGGAAATCCAGTGCATCGGCTGATGTCCCCCGAGTCTTCCACGTGACAGCGTCTCTCATACGCATCTTACTGCAATACTGTCACCATGGTAACGGGCTCATCAAAAAGAAAAAATCCAATTCAGGTCAGTCAGTGAGTGCCGAGACACCCGAGCTCTTTCAAACTCTGGCGTGGCTCACGGCAACTTTGGAGAGCCAGTTTCCAAAAACCCTTTCTGCTCTTTAGTCACTCGTCTCCAGTGGACAAAAAGAAGTGAAAATAATGTTTTATTGTGATCAATCAAACTTAACAGGCGACCCGTCACGCCTTTGCTAGAAATTTTCCCACGAAAGCCATGCGCCACTTCCAGTTCCCCGAGGAGGTTTACATGACTACAGATGTGTCAGAGAACGCACCATCATCATTACACTCATCCCTGTTATTATTCTCCCACAGCCCCTCGTGTGACTGTTATTCCTGCTCTGTCACGGTTGTTGTCCATGAACATGTCCACCTCCTGGTCATGACTGCAGAGTCTGTGCTTGTGGATCCAGTTGCTTTCTGAGGTTCTTATCTAGCAGCACCAAACTCTGGACCGCCAGACTCCTGCAGTCTGCATCAGGGTCCCCTTCAGCAACATCTGACAATGACAGAACAACAATATTTAATAATAATAATAATAATAATATATTTAACAATAGCTAACAATATATTAAATATTATAACATAACAAATATTATAAAACATTATACATATTATATTATATTAAATATTTAACAATAATAAAAGGCTATTAACAGCTTTTATTTGCGCTTAACAACTTATCACAAGTACACAATTCTCAAGAAAACCAGAATTTAATTTGCAAAATGTTTCTCCACACTTATTCTATTTCTGATATTTCTAACTTGAAATAACTGTGCGTGGAATTTGCTGTGCCTTTTCCACATGTCTAGAATGCAGTGATGCCATTATGGAAATGGCAATATGCAACTTTTCAGTGATGTGGAGCTTAACTTTTGTCAACTTTTTAATCTCATCTTTTGCATGTTGAATTTTTGGAGGGCAACATTTCTTTTGAATGTGGTCTTCATGGTTGCAATCTCCTTTACCTTTGCTTGTGTGATGCTTTTACTGTCAAGTGCTTTGGAAACTGCCTTTAAATAACTGCTGTATAAAAATGTTATTAATGCTGTTATTGCTCCTATGATTATTATTATTATGTCCTTTCTACTTGATGTCATTCTGCTCTACGCTATTGCCTTACAAGCTATGTGATTCTAATCCTTGTCGGTTAAAAGAAATGAAAGAAACAAAAAAACAAAGTCCATTTGATGATGAGCCAAAAACGTCACAGGTCATCTGTGCAGTACAGGATATCCTGATTCCTCATCATTTCCCAGCAGTACTCCCTCCAGCTGTGCATGGAAATATGTCTGTATGTGTTTGTGTGCTGTGTGTGCACATGTGCGTGTGTATTTCAAAAGGTGGAAGGGATATTCCTGACACATCTGTGGTTCTGTGTGGATATATTCTTTGCCGTATGACCATGTGCTAGCAACTGGCTCAGTCATGACTTCGTTCAAACCAAAACAAAGCCTGTTCAGAATACAGAGTACATGACTCTAGACAGACACTTTCAATATTTTATTCTGATCAGACCTCCCTAACTCTTCTGGAAAACCATCAGACTTTAACAGAGCAGGATGACAAGCTGGTTTTTTCATATTTTCACTGATAGCAATATATCAGTTGAGTATCAGCCTTCATCAGAGTACCGTAAAAGACTTTCTTCCCTGGTAAATGGTTTGGTTCAGATAGATTTCACATCTCCTTTGACCCCTGGCTTACGACCAATTGTTACTTCACCCCCAGGGTGTGTGATTACCTGCCAGCCAGGTCCTGGTCTCCAAAAGCTGTTCACCAAGTTCCTGAAGCAGGTTGTGACTGGGCATGCTCAGGAACACAGAGCAGACGGCGAATAAGACCCCTCGTCTCACCGTCCTGTCCCACAGAGGGTGAGATGTGGGTTAGACAAACCACCACCAACTGTCAATCAACTATCACATGTCCTGTTAAAGTTCCCTCACGGAAGATATTGAAACTATCGGCTTGCATTGCGAGTTGCTCTAGCTAAGAATGTCACTCTAAATATGCAAACAGTGATCAATACGGGGATCGCTGGTTCGAATCCCCGTGTTACCTCCGACTTGGTCGGGCATCCCTACAGACACAATTGGCTGTTTCTGCGGGTGGGAAGCTGGATGTGGGTATCTGTCCTGGTCACTGCACTAGTGCCCCCTCTGTTCGGGGGCGGGGGGGACTGGGGGGAATAGCGTGATCCTCCCATGAGGAGGCATGTGGTAGTCTGCAGCCCCCCCCCCCCCAGATCGGCAGAGGGGGTGGAGCAGCGACCGAGACAGTTCAGAGAACAGGGTGATTGGCCAGGTATAATTGGGGAGAAAAAGGGAAGAAGAAAAAAACTTGTGGAGTGGAAGCTCAGTCTCTCCCTGCATGTTTAGATGCAGTCTGTTGTGCCAAACACACACACACACACACACACACACACACACACACACACACACACACACACACACAGATGTGGACCAAACTTACTGGTCAACATGGTAGCGCACCGTCCACACAAAGTCCAGCAGAGCACAACCCATCTGAGAGGCTATCTGCAAAACAAAACAAAAATTGCCAGTTGCAGAATTTAACTAGAAATTTACAATAAAACCCCAAAAATCACAAAGCATATGGACAACATGACAAGAGTTTCCAATATACAGACGATTTCATAAAAAAGAAAGCAACATGAGCTAATGATGGCTAGTATCAAAGACTTATGCGATTCACAGAGGCTGATGGAGCCTGAGCCCTTACCGGCGCATTGACAGCCAGGTGTACGAGGAGGCCCAAGGTGTGGATGAGCCGGCCCAGTACAAGGTGGTCGCTGCCCAGCAGGTCAAAGGTCGCCTGGGGCCTGAAGGACGAACAAGCCATTTTGGTGGTGGAACGAGTGTTTAAGACCTAGCGCACAATCGGCTCTCATGACTTGGCTAATCTGTGCGAGGAAAGACACTCACCTGTCGTAATTGTGGAGCAGAGGAAAGAAGAAATAACCCGCAACAGGGGCGTACCGGTTCGGGGTGACCTTGGCTGGAGGACGTGTAACCCCCTGTGGGGTCCAGAGAAACGACATCAAGAACTGCTAATATAACCATCACCAACCAAGGAGCGGACCTGCACCCGTTACCTTGCTTAGTCGCCTTGTCTTGCTTTGAATTCTCCTCTCCACTACCTGTCGCCAGTGGACAGGGTCATCGCCTGGGTAGGGCGTCAAATCAGTTACCGTGGCGATGCCCTCTGATGGGCCACCTTTGCTGATGATTGGTTGTGAGAGCTCCCGGGCTGACATGGCAAGGACCTGACACACAAAAGAGGACAGGTTTGTAAAGCTGCATGGTGTGCATTGTGTCAGACTCAGTCGGACCCCTGATATGTAGCAGGTGGCTTTACGCTTTTAGAAGCTTGCCTAAAAATGGAGCCAGTCAAGACACAAATGGCAGCATTACATTCACACGGTGTGAAGCTGTCGTGCAGCTGACGCAGCGTGAACAGGATAGACCCGCAACAGGGAGGAGGTGTGTGTTGTTTTTACTTACCTCCAACATGTCTAGCCGTTGACGGAGGCTGTAATTCAACGCGTAAAACTCTGTGGTCAGATACTGGACCACCTACCAAAGGAAGGCACACAAACATATGAAGACTTCCATCCCAAAATGACATTTCAACATAAAAAAAAAAAAAAACAAAAAAAAAAACAGACATTCCATCCATCCATTATCCAAACCGCTTATCCTGCTCTCAGGGTTGCGGGGATGCTGGAGCCTATCTCAGAAGTCATTGGGCGGCAGGCGGGGAGACACCCTGGACAGGCCGCCAGGCCATCACAGGGCCAACACACACATTCATATCTAGGAACAATTTAGTATGGCTGATTCACCTGACCCACATGTCTTTGGACTGTGGGAGGAAACCGGAGCAAACCCACACAGACATGGACACATGCAAACTCCACACAGAGGACGACCCGGGACAACCCCCAAGGTTGGACTACCCCGGGACTCGAACCCAGGACCTTCTTGCTGTGAGGCGATAGCCCTAACCACTGCGCCACCGTGCCGCCTCATGTATCCATATGACCATATAGACAATAAAAACATGACTAAAGATAATTCATAAAAGGAACATAACAGTAATATATATTTTTAACAAGTAAATATGAGAAAGAAAGTATCTGATGATCAAGTCAACATTTGCTAATAAAAAGGACAGAGTAGAGACAGAGGCTGCGGGTCTTACAGGCAGACAGTCGGTGACGGCGAGGGCCACCATCGCAGCCTGTTTGAGAACCAGGAAGCCGGCGATGCTGTATTTATCCACCATGTACAGAAGCACCTTGGTCAGCTGGACACTGACCTGAAAAGGGTCAAAATGAGATCCAGATGTTCAGTGGCAGCAATGTAAAAGTGACTAACACCACTATTGTTCACGTTTTTGACCGTTAGCCAAGAGCGTCTGCACAGGAATTTAACTGGTCGGAATGACTAAGATGAGGAACATAAAAAGAGATAAGAACAACATGTAAAAAATATTAATGAAATTATGAAAATATCAATGATAGAATATCCACCTATACAATTAATCTACTACTACTACTACTTTCGGCTGCTCCCTTTAGGGGTCGCCACAGCGCATCATCGGTTTCCATCTCTTCCTGTCTTCTGCATCTTCCTGTCTCACCAGCCACCTGCATGTCCTCTCTCACCACATCCATAAACCTCCTCTTTGGCCTTCCTCTTTTCCTCTTCCCTGGCAGCTCCATATTCAGCATCCTTCTCCCAATATACCCAGCATCTCTCCTCCACACATGTCCAAGCCATCTCAATCTTGCCTCTCTTGCTTTGTCTCCAAACCGTCCAACCTGAGCTGTCCCTCTGATATACTGGACTGGTTCCTAATCCTGTCCTTCTTCATCACCTTCGATGAAAATCTCAGCATCTTCAACTCTACCACCTCCAGCTCCACCTCCTGTCTTTTCGTCAGTGCCACTGTCTCCAAACCATATAACATAGCTGGTCTCACAACCATCTTGTAAACCTTCCCTTTAACTCTTGCTGATACCCTTCTGTCACAAATCACTCCTGACACTCTTCTCCACCCACTCCACCCTGCCTGCACCCTCTTCTTCACCTATCTTCCGCACTCCCCGTTACTTTGAACAGTTGATCACAGGAAGTTTAATCAGTTTATCTTGACACAATGTTTGTTGGGAAAAACGTTTCATCTAAGTGACCTCTTCAGTCCCAACTGAGTGCAGGTATCCCCACCTTTATAAACAATACAGTTCCGTAACGACCGAAACCAACAATCGCTTTCATATGCAAATTACTGTGACCATTAACTAGAGTTACAATGGCCATGTGTCCTATTCAGAGGATTGGGGAACAGTTGCGATCACAGTATCGTAAGATGGCAACAGATGTACTCCTAGCCCCCCCCCCCCCCGGGTTCAGGGATGGTCGTTCTCCCGATAAACATTAAACGTTGTGTCCAGATGACCTGACTCAACTTTCTGTGATATCCTTACCTGGATTATCTAGCATGCATTAAAACATTTGAACAGTTGAATGTGGAAGAGAGGTGAAGAAGAGAGCGTAGGCAGGGTGGAGTGGGTGGAGAAGAGTGTATACCTATACATGAATGAAAGTGGAATTTAAACTGATTCTTAAAACTAAATTCAGTTTAAAGATATGAAATGTATCAAAAACCACTGCAAAAACAGATCCAAAGGGTTCCTAACAACTTTGTCTTTTCACAGGGGGAATCAGAGGAGCCCAGCTGATTCCCTCTTGTAACACAAAAGCTTAGTTTTAACAGCTCAAAACAAAGCAACTTATGACATTATGATGCATTACAAAAATCGACAAAACAGTATGAAGCCCAACACAGACGGCAGCGCCGTGGACAGCAGGCGGTTATGGAGGACTCTGGTTTGCGCTGGCTGATGTCTCACCTCTCTGGTTGTGGAGATGTTCTTCCTCACCAGGTCCTCCACTGCTCTCAGACTGAGCTCCACACGCACTGGGTCCTCCGAGGACACTAAGACTGAATGGACGGCAAGACAAAGACAGCACAATAAGACACCGGCTGGCAGGAATGCAATGTACAGGAGTCTATCAGCAGGGCAATAAAGACGAGAAAAAGCTGAATATGAACGTGTAATTGGATAAAGTGAAACAATATTTAAGACAGCTATCAGAAAGAAGCTGATGAAGAAGAATGAAGTTGATGATCTTCAACTGAGACAAGGTAACGGAGCATTTGGAGACTAACGGGAAAAGGCTGAATATGAACATGCAATTGAATAAAATACCATAAAATAACGTGATATTTAAGACCGACAAAGGTCAAAGGGTCGCTGATAGAGGAGCTCTAACTTGATGACCTTTGACCTGTCTGAATCCTTACCTTCCAGACAGTCTCGGAGGTAACGAGGGGGGCGGGCTTCGCTCATCTCCTGATCCCCAGACATGTCATACGGTGTGAGGTCATCATCGCTGGACAAGAGATGCCACATTAGGGTTCATTTACACTTCTGCCATCTTTACTTCACTAAAGCTGAAACGTATAATTTCGTAAAAGACAATAAAAACGTGAAATCTATCACTTGTTTTTTCCAAAACGAGACACAAACCAAACAACATGATGCATACTACATCCACAGTGACTGCTGATATCAAAGTGGAGTTCATCCGGTGTATTGATGAATTCATAAACTGTCTATTTGCTAGAGCAGGGGTCGGGAACCTATGGCTCGCGAGCCATATATGGCTCTTCCGGTGACGGCATATGGCTCCCAGACAATTTTGAGTTGAAAATTATTTTTTTTTCAAAAAAATCAGTTTGGAACTGATTTTAAAATACTTGTGATATTTCTTAATAATACTGTGTCATTTTAAAGTAAACAGAAATTAGTTTTGAAGATAAATTTCACGGGTCACGGGTCACCCGTGGGTCGGGTCGGGAACCAATGGCTCGCGAGCATGTCCGGGTCATTGTAAAGGTGAAGAAATCAATTTTATCAGATAGCCAACTAGTTTATCCGCTTCAACCCTTGTAACGGAAAAGATGGCGAAAAGAAAAAAAGACAATGATTACCGTGCATTCCAGGCTGCGTGGACAGAGGAATTTGCATTTGTGGAGAGAGCAGGATCTGCGGTATGTCTAATATGCAATGATAAAATTGCATCGATGAAACGGTCAAATATAAAGCGGCACTTCGATACGCACCATGCTTCATTTGCATCGAAATCTCCAGCGGGGGACAGCAGGAAAAGGGCATGCGAGGAGCTACAGCGGAGAGTGCAGACGAGTCAGCAGCAACTACGTGTGTGGACCAAGCAAGGTGACGGGAATTCCGCTAGCTTTGCGGGGGCTTTGGCAATAGTAAGGAATGGAAAGTCATTCACAGATGGCGAGTATGCCAAAACACTCATGCTTGATGTGGCCAATGAACTGTTTGATGACTTCCCAAATAAAGACAAGATAATCAAACGAATAAAAGACATGCCCCTGTCAGCAAGAACTGTGCACGATCGTAGCATCATGATGGCAAATCAAGTCGAGGAAACACAAATTAAGGACATAAACGCCGGGACATACTTTTCTCTCGCGTTAGATGAGTCAACAGACGTTAGCCATCTATCTCAGTGCAGTATCATTGCCAGGTATGCTGCAGGTGACACACTGCGTGAGGAAAGCTTGGCTGTTTTGCCAATGAAAGGGACAACAAGAGGAGAGGATTTATTCATGTCTTTCATGGAGTTTGCTAAAGAAAAAAAACTACCGATGGATAAACTTATTTCTGTCTGTACTGATGGTGCACCCTGTATGTTGGGGAAGAACAAAGGATTTGTAGCGCTTCTCCGTGAACATGAAAAGAGAGCCATCCTAAGTTTTCATTGCATCCTGCACCAGGAGGCGCTTTGCGCTCAGACGTGTGGCCAGGAGCTTGGCGAGGTGATGTCTCTGGTCATTCGAGTGGTCAACTTTATTGTTGCCCGAGCTTTAAATGATCGCCAGTTTAAAGCTCTGTTAGAAGAAGTTGGGAATCATTATCCCGGTCTGCTTTTACACAGCAACGTGCGTTGGTTGTCAAGGGGGAAGGTGCTCAGCCGTTTTGCAGCTTGCCTGAGTGAAATCCGGACTTTTCTTGAAATGAAAGGCGTCAAGCATCCTGAGCTAGACAACACTGACTGGCTCCTGCAGTTTCACTATCTCGTGGACATAACTGGCCATCTGAACCAGCTCAATGTGAAAATGCAAGGTATTGGAAATACAATCTCATCCCTTCAACAAGCAGTGTTTGCATTTGAAAGCAAGCTGGAAGTCTTTCTCAGGGACATTGAAACAGGTCGTCTTCTGCACTTTGAAAGACTGCAACAATTTAGAGATGCATGCTTAGCAAGTGACTCCACTCAACATCTGGATCTCCAGCAGCTAGCTGGCTTTACGTTCAATCTCCTGCAGTCATTCAAAGCACGTTTTGGAGAATTTCGTGCGCGCACTGGTCTTTTCAAGTTCATCACTCATCCACATGAGTGTGCAGTGGACAAAATCGACCTGACATGCATCCCCGGGGTCTCTATCGGAGACTTTGAGCTGGAAGTTGCTGACCTGAAGGCATCAGACATGTGGATGAGTAAGTTCAAGTCACTTAATGGAGAGTTGGAAAGTCTTGCGCGACAGCGAGCAGAGCTGGCGAGGGAACACAAGTGGACAGAAATTAAAACCTTCAACCTGAAGACCAGCTGATTCTTAAAACTTGGAACGAGCTTCCTGTGACATACCACACAATGCAGCGTGTGAGTATTGCCGTATTGACCATGTTTGGCTCTACATATGCATGTGAACAGTCTTTCTCGCATATGAGGAACATTAAGACCAACCTACGCTCACGTTTAACTGATGGAAGCCTCAACGCCTGCATGAAGCTCAACCTCACCACGTATGAACCAGACTACAAGGCCATCAGCAAAACCATGCAGCACCAGAAGTCGCATTAAAAGTAAGACATATTTAATTTATTATACGTTAAAAATACTATATGGCTCTCAATGAAATATATTTAGAAATATTTGGCTTTTATGGCTCTCCCAGTCAAAAAGGTTCCCGACCCCTGTGCTAGAGGATATGTTATTTATCCTCAAAGTGGATATACTATAAAATGCTCAGGAACTGAAATGCATGGTAATGTGGTTAACATGACTAGGTGATGGAGGTTGTTACCTGTCCAAGTCAGAGTCGGGCTGTGTTACTGGGGGCTGAGGTTCTGGGTTGGACTGGGATAGAGTGTCCTGGAGGGACAAACTCGCCCCATTGGCCTCCTGGGAAGAATTTACCCTGCAGATGAGAAAAAGAGGGGGGAAAAAGTCCGAACTTCAGAAAAAGCCCGAAAATCCTATAAACAAACAATATCAAATAAGAATTATCTGAGAGAGAAAAAGTGTGAAACACTCAACGCCGTAAATTAGTTGATACACAGATAGAGATTATTGGAGGAGTAAACAAGATAAATCATAAACTTTACAAAAAGTTGGCCTATTAGTTAGCACTTTAACGACTGAGATGGAAAGGAAACACACAAAGAGGGTAAAGAGTACCCTTCCGTATGGAAGTTTTTGATTGGCTGGAATTAAAGAAGTGATCCACACTTACGCAATGACGGGCTCAGGATCAGGCTCAGGTCCCGCGTTTTCACCAACCAGAGGAGTCATCAGAGCCAGCAGCTCCCTGGTCTCCTCATTGTGGTCATACTGCAAGACAGAGTAACAACAGTCATACACAACAACAAGACAACAACAGTACAACAATACAACATGTCACAGGAGCAGAGCAGCAGGTAGGTTAGACAGATGGGCTAGTGATCACAGTTGTCGGCGAGCCTAAGAGAAAGGGAGAAGGATGCTTGGTTCCCTACTAACTGCTGCCAATGTGCCTTTGAGCCACAAACTATAACAGCTGAGTTGCTTTGCAGACATAAAAAGGGAAAAGACTGTAGCTGCAGGGTAACATGTGAGTGGGAAACAGGGTGAAGCCTACGGTTGAGGTAATGTGTGTTCTGTCAACCTTCCTTCTGCAAACCAAGATTTCAATAAAAAACAGCTAGACAAAGCACTCAATCCCCCAGGCTCGTAGCAACAACAGTTTCTGTATAGAAAACATATATTTGGGGCTTGGTCAGTTGTGAAACAGCTTTTTTCAGTACATCCACAGTCCTCTGCTGTTGCCCAGAGAAACTTCCCCAGAGCAGGCAGAAGGTGAGTGCCTTGCCTAAGAGCACCTTAGGGCTAAGAACACTGATGCCCTCTACAAGACGGGACGGAGCCGTCTCTACTTTTTGAGGGGGCTAGGGTCCTTCAACATCTGCCAGACAATGCTCAGGATGTGGTATGAGTCTGTGGTGGCCAGTGCTCTCCTGTTTGCCGTTGTGTGTTGGGGCAGCAGGCTGAGGGTAGCGGATGTAAACAGGCTCAATAAACTGATCCGCAAGGCCGGTGATGTTGTGGGGGTGGAACCGGATTCTCTGGCGGCGGTTTCTGAGAGGAGGATGCTGTTGAAATTATGTGCCATCATGGACAATGTCTCCCACCCACTCCATGACATGCTGGTTGGGCACAGGAGTACTTTTAGTGATAGACTCGTTCTGCCGAAAAGCACCACAGAGCGCCACAGGAGGTCACTCCTGCCTGTGGCCATCAAACTTTACAACTCCTCCCTCAGACTCAGACCGTCAGACACTCTGAGTTAATTGGATTGGCCCTGTCGAGTTTTGTTTGTGCTGCTTGTTGTGTGCTGCGGTAGTGGAGTAAAGATAGGGTGTTATGTGCACCATTCTTGTTGATATGTTTTGTTCTTATTTCTAATTTATCTTTTATTTCTGTTTGTTTCTATTTTCTTAACTTGTATCTTGTTAGTTTTTAGTTATTAGAGCGTGAGTGTCTGTAATAGAACTCAATTTCCCCTCGGGTATAAATAAAGTATTCTGATTCTGACCTCAATGGCAAGTGCCAAGGGACAGGGAGAAGTTTAGGGGTGTGAGCCAGAAATCTTCGGTCCCCGCTTCTCAGCCTCATCCCTGTACCACTTCACAACCAATGAGGACACAAGTCCCCATGGCACCACCTAGAGGTCATTCACAACACAGCGGTTGGATTTTATTTATTTATTTACTTACTTATTGTAATGTGTTTGAGTTGGTGTGCAGTGTTTTTATCTTTCTGCTGTGTTCTGTGTCACATGAATTGATGATAGAGAAGTCTATCTATCCACCAATCTATCCATCTAGCTACCTTTATCTCTGCTTTTCCTTTTATCTATTGTTTGCTCAAAGCATCACTCTGGGAGTTGCATACGAAATCTAGCTGTACTTGTACAATGACAGTAAAGGCATTCCATTCCATTCTATTCTATTGTCTGCCTGCAATTTTATGTCAATATTTTAATCTACTTTCTGGTCTAGTCTAGAAAAGAATATTAGCCAAACCTCAAATTTTAGCCTGGTCCCGGTTGCATCCATACGGGAGCTGAGACACTCCCCGACCACCATGCCCACATGCCTGATACGGAGCACGCTGCTGTCCAGGTGGCTCTGCATCCCCCCCAGCAGACACTGCAGCAGCTCTGAGAGAGCAGCAAGACAAGAAAGATTCTGCTGACCGGACCTCCCAAAGTGAAACTAGTCCAGTCTGGATAAGGCTTTAAATAGCAGTTGTGTTACTATATAGTTGTGTTGCATTTTCTTTGTTACATCATAGCGTAACACAGTATTTGGGCTGGTTTACTGGGTGTGTTGAGTCAGTGGTGTAGAGCAGCTTACCCGGGCGGAGCTCATGTAGCTCCTTGTCCGACAGCAGGCTCACACACAGCAGTAAAGCCCGGCTAACGTAGAGCTGCTGTTCCAGGGGAGTGTGTCTGACCGCACTGGGGTTTGCCCAAGCCTGGCATACTGACCGCAACACCTGGACATCAACACGCATGCACACACACGCACACGCACACACACACACACACACACACACACACACACACACACACACGTGCATATAAAACCAATCGCACACACAACCGCATGTCAGACCAATAAGGGTGTAGGACCGTGTGTCATTCAATAAACGCACACTGACAGCTCCCACCTGAATCAGCAGCGGCCTCCTCTCTGGGTCCATTGCAAGGTAACCAAGGAGAATCCTCAAGACTCGAGTCTGGGAGGGAACAAAAAAAAAAAAAGGTTGGCACAAAGTAAACTTCATCCATCAGAAGAGACGGCCAACAGACTGGGATCCACCCTCTCACCTCATACTTATACTGGAGCAGGATTAGTTTATAGGTGATAACGTACTGGGCTTTCTTATTCTTCAACACCAGGTTTCCTATGATCCGGCTTAGGGCCTCTGGACTGAAAAAAACAAAAACAGAAAAACAGAACAAACGGATGTGCACATTTCAAGAATGGGTTGCTTCCTTTGTTTCACTCACTGACCCCTCCCGATACTTTCGAGCCATTTTGTTTTACAAGAAAACCAAAATATTACACACAGCACCTTTAATGTCTTACCCATTGACAGCCAGCACCAGCCCAGTGAGCACGCTCTCCAGCCAGCGCTCTGGAACCTTCTCCAGCAGCTTCCAGCAGACTCGCTGCCACACCATGTCTGAGCGCGTGCACGAGGACAGCCGTGGGGCCATCACTGCAAACAACAGTTCTGTGGGAGCAGGAGTGCAAACATCAGAGGCTATAAGATGGGGTACTCATTAATGATAAAAATAAAGTGGTTTGAGTCCAGCTGAGCTTGGGCAGTTCGTGGCGAATGAGAGCCTTGCACGTGGAATTCAACTCACCACTGTGTCCCTGGATGCACACTTTTCCAAGTGTCTGAGCCACAAAAGTCAAGGAACAGTCTTTGCCATCTATAGATGAAAAAGAATGAAAAAAGTTGACACAGCCACAAAACACTTTCACCCAAAGTGGCCTACGGGTCCATTTTTTAGTATGACACCAGCAGCAATGGAACTCCAAACCTTAGCAGTGTCAATACTCATAGTACTCTGACCATTGGGCTAGACACGGAATGAAACCCCCTAACCCCAGCATGTTAGCACTATGTTCTACCAATGAGAGCTATGACAGCACCAACAAGAAAAGAAAGTACAATTTCTGGTTTCAGTGAGTCTTCACATCTGAACTGAGCCACTTCAAACAGGCGATTAACAGAAGGTCCCTCACCTCTGAGAGCTTGGCAGGTTCTTTCCAGAGCGGTTAGCATCTCTCTGGCCAGCAGTGGGTAGTACTGCTGAGGGAGGAACAGGACCTTGTTGTGAGGATAGAGCCTGTTGGCGGTGAGGTCCGACAAGGCCGCCAGGTTCCCCAGCAGGCTCTCTCGGAGCTGGGGGGAGTCGGAGGGACCAGCCCCCTGGCAGTAGGACCACAGCAACTCAGCAAGACGGCCGCTCTGGAGGAACGTCTCAAGGATACTGACCAAGAGGTCCAGACCTACACTGGGACTGATGTGGACAGATGACAACTGAACAGTGAGTGCAGACTTAAAAGACAGACATAAAGGGGAAAAAAACTACTGACAACTTTGAAACGTATTTGTTTCACTGCCATGAACCCAAGAGTAAAAAGACACTATACCTCAGCGCTCCCAGTCCCTCCATCAGCACCAGCAGAGCCTGCTCTGGAGGACCATGGAGGAACAAGCCGTCCCATAATTCTGTGCGCTGAGCTGCCGTGAGGGCATGTAACCATTCAGCACTGATGTTTGCAATGAGGAGGTGAAGGGTCCGAGAGTAGTGGGTCCTCCCGAACTCTGCTCGCTGAGCTGAGCTGGTTGGACTTTCTGCTCCATTATCCAAATAAGTGGCAAGCTTCTGAAGGGCGGAGATACGTTCCGCATTGTCAGCAGAAGTGGCAAGACTCCGGAAACACTGGCTCACCTCCAACCGGACCTCAGCCTCCAGGGTGAGGGACTGCATGGCTTACTTGGTACTGACCTACAATAGATGAACAAGAAACGGTTACTTCTGCAGTGTCCTTTGTGTCGTGTTATTGCGATAGGCTTGTTGAAAAAAAAAATTCTTATATATCACATTTCATACATCAAAACACAATGCAATGCACTTTACATGAAAAGTGCACCGATAAAATGAGATTAAGGATAGAAGAAAACATAAAAAATTAACAAATGAAAATTAAAAAGTGAAGATTTAACAGGACAATGAAGCAGGATGACATGAATCAAAACAAACTGACTGAAGAGGTGCTAAACATTCAAACGTGTTCTTTGAGCTGCAAAATAAATGATATGACTGACGGTGATGTAACACGTCAGTACTGGTTTTAATATTGACATTTCTTGCCAAATTTATATAAAAAAAAAATCGGCATGTCATGGGTTGAAAATGGCTCAGCACGACATCTACTGTTCTAAATCAGCCCTGAATTCGCAGAGCGCAAGCCGACCCGTTGGGACTTATTACGTCATAAAAAAAGGGATGTTGGCGTCCTCTAATCCAGTGTTTCTCAACCGGGGGTCCGCGGACCCCTAGTGGTCCGTGGTGTAATTGCAAGGGGTCCGTGAAAATAAAATATCTTTAAAAAAAGATCCTATGACATTTATAGAAATAGGATTATTTTACTCAAATGTGACTGAGACCTTTATCTACCTAAACTATAAAGGGTAACAGGACTTTTTTCTCTAATTACATCTGTTTCACAAGTGTAATTTCTTGTATTTTAATACGAGATCTCGTTCCCGTTTGCATTGTTAAAAGTTACTGCATAAAAATTCTGGTGTTCCATATATCTGAAAGTTACTGAATACGTATTCTGTTTTGTTACATATATCTGAAAGTTACTGCATAAGAATTCTGTTTTGTTAACTATATCTAAGTTACAACTGAAAGCTCTTATTTTGCCCCAAAGAGTGAATAAATGCTATAATGCAATTTAAAATGCAGTTTCTACTGTTTCTATCAAATTGCAACCCCCCTCCCCCAAGATCAGGTGGAGGGGTCCTCAGGGTAGATCAAAAATACGCAGGGGGTCCAGGACCCCAAAAAGGTTGAGAACCACTGCTCTAATCAGAGGCGCGCGACCCACCTCTCCCTTCCGTCTGCGGCTTATCAGGCGTCGCGGCGTCTCCGCGGGGCGGTGCAGGACGCCGTTGCCGGAAGGCGGGCGGGCCGGCGTAGGGGACCACGGTGGCGTGCGGCCGCAGCTGTGGACGCGCGCCGGGTCCTTTTCGCGGATCTCCCCAGCTACTCCTGCCTCACACACCCCCACCCTCAGCCCCACGCCCCCACCCTCAGCCCCACGCCCACTTCTAAACTTCTTTCTTTACATAATACGCAGTGGGCTGAGACAGGCTCGGACCTGTGGCAGAACAGCGGGTTAAGGAGCAATGAGTACAAGGACAGGCTGGCATCGGCACCAACAGAAGCGTTTGGTGAAAGATGCTGCTGACGTATCTGTTCTCGAGCCCGGTGGGAGACGACACCGCGCTTCAGAAGCACACACGTGAAACGCTCCTTCACTACCGAGTCTTAGTTCGTGTCTGACAAAAACATCGGAAATACGTTTCCAATGTAAAGTAGTGAGACACGTCTCCTGTCCCACACTGCGAACCGGCCGGCGGTCTCACAAGCCACCTACCATTCACCGCTACACGTCCGTGCTGCGCCAGCGAAGAACGAAGAACACGGCGCGATCGTTCCGAATCGGGAGCACCACTAAAATACGTCCGTGGTAAAGGAGCGGCAGGGGCAGAGTGGTTCCGGTAAGAGCCCCCCCCCCCGCTTGGTGTTCAAGAACACAACGTACTTCCGTAACATTTCAGCAAACGGTCTCAAAAATCCATTTAAAGTCCAGTTTAATTGGTTACTTCAAGTGGACGCTGCTCAAGTTCACATTTGAATTACAGTTTATATTTACATTACATTTGGCAGACGCCCCTCCCCCAAACTGACTTGACAAGAGACAGAATAATAGATACTTTCTAGTGTTGCTAACTGGCATTACAGAATGCTGCACAGTAATCATATCATACACGTATCATGTTGCACGTGCCACATAGTAATCACATCACAGCAGTGCTACATGAGCTAATAGTAGAATAAGTATATCTGCTACATAGTATTCATATAATTGTACTATTTAAGTAGCAGTAGCTGTACATTTGAAATCATAGCCAAGAGTGCATGCTATGTCAGTGTTTAGTTCTTTGTATTGTGTTTGTGCCTATGTAAACACCGATAAGTTCTCATTTAGAGATTACGCAAAATTGGATCTTTCAATGCATTTTTAATTTTGGACCAATATTTGCAAACATTTGTCTTCGAAAAGAAATACACTTTCTGTCAGGTCAACCGTTCCAAATAATGAGATGGTCAAATACAGAGTAGTTTTATCAGTTTTATTTTTCTAATCTTAACTTCAGTGTTCGAACTTCTTTTTTTTTTACTTTCACAAGACGTGAACTTTTATTTTCCCCAATAACAATGTAGGGACCGGCGATGCCTGTGGACTACAATACCCATAACCCCCTGCTCAACCTCACAGGCGAGCTCCACCCACCGTCTCACCTCACACTGTAGTATTATTGGCTACAGTAATACTGTATCCGATGACGCAATCTCACCCATAGCATCGCGGTTTATTTGAAATTCGTTCTCTCGACGTGAGAGATTGTTTGGAGCTGTACGGAAATAACGTGACGACTGATATCATTTTCATGGCTTTTTCATTACTATTTCTGGATTTTGACTTGGCGGTTGGCATAAACTGGTTTGCGACTGGACTGGGACGACAACACAGGTAGAAGATGACATGTGGAAACTGGTGACTAGTTCCGGTTGCTAGCGGAAAAGAGCGAAGTAGGGCAAACATGAGGCAAGAGAAGGACGTAAGTGCAATTGATTCGTTTTTGAAAAAGAGCACATGAAGCAGTTATTTGTCACACGTGCAGACCACCACCATTAGCAGGTAATTAAAGAAATCGATTACAGCCACGTGTTGACACTCACCATCTTGTGTCAAGATGAGCAAATTGAAAGCTGGATAAAATCGGTAAAAGACTAAAGAGTACCCACAAAGCTCTCTCTGAGCGTACGTTAGCGGGTTTGTTTGTTTTTTGGGCCAGTGTGAAAGGGGGTATTAAGTCATCCAGGGCCTCCACCTGAGAAGATAAGAGATGTAAATGGCCTATTTAATCCATGATCAGCAACCACAGGTGCCATGCCATTACCTCTGTATGGGACAGTGTTACGTAAGTGGGAGGTGGCAGCAACAGCGACGTCTCTCAGTCAACTGCAGAGAGAGTAAACACATTTTACTACTTCCGCCATAATCAAGTTATGTAAGGCGGTAAACTTTTATTATCCCCGAGAGGCAGTGTTTTGCATGGACATGCAGTAAAAACACATCAACGATCAACACATGATTAACAAAAACAGAAAGTTAGAACAGATTTAAACTACTAATAAGACACGTTAGTCCCTAGCTAACGGGTCTGACCCTTTAGCTGAGCGGTTAGTGATGTCGCCTTGTGGTGCGGTACACCTCGTATCGAATCCCGCACCGGGCAAGAAAATAACCGGTTACACAGACTTAATAAGACAAGAGAAAAACGTTAGCATAAATGTTAACACTAAAGCTTCTTAGCTTCCGATAAGAATACACGCGCCCGATGGGCCTCAGCACAAACAACGTCAGCGTTTGGGTCAAAGGTTAATTTATCATTGACGATTGTAGCCCAGGCGTCCGGGTAGCGCGGCGGTCTATTCCGTTGCCTAGCAACACGGGGATGGCCCGTTCGAATCCCCGTGTTGCCTCCGGCTTGGTCGGGCGTCCCTACAGGCCGTCCCTGCGGGTGGGAAGCCGGATGTTGCTGTGTGTCTCCTGGTCGCTGCACTAATGTGAAATTGCAACCTATAAAAATAAAGTGGAAAAACAAATTGAAAGTTTCAAGGGGAATAAAAATAAACAACCTGGCTGCATAAGTGTGCACACCCCTAAACTAATACTTTGTTGAGGCAGCTTTTGATTTGAATACAAGTCTATCAGCTGCTCCTTCGCATCGAAAGGAGCCAGTTGAGATGGTTCGGGCACCTGAATTGGATGCCTCCTGGGCGCCTCCTCCCTTTGGAGGTTTACCGGGCACGGCCAACTGGGAGGAGACCCCGGGGTAGACCCAGAACTCGCTGGAGGAACTACATGTCCAATCTGGTGTGGGAATGCCTTGGGATCCCCCAGTAGGAGCTGGAGGGCGTTGCTGGGGAGAGGGACGTCTGGAGTGCCCTACTTGGCTTGCTGCCACCGTGACCCGACCCCGGAGAAGAACAAGTCCGTCAGCTTGGCACAGCTTGACTTGGCGGTATGTCCCCACTCTAAAACATTCTAGATCCATTAGATTTGGAGGGCATCTCCTGTGCACAGCCCTCCTCAGGTCACCCCACAGATTTTCTATTGAATTCAGGTCTGAGCCTTTCCATGACACTGATCATCTTTTGGTGAAGGCGTTCTTTTGTTGATTTGGATGTGTGCTTCGGGTCATTGTCGTGCTGAAAGCTGAAATCCCTCTTCATCTGCAGCTTTCAAGCAGACACGTGAAGGTTTTGCACCAAAGTGGACTGGTATTTGGAGCTATTCATGATTTCCTCCACCTTGACTAAAGCCCCAGTTCCAGCTGAAGAAAAGCAGCCTCAAAGCCTGATGCTGCCACCACCATGCTTCACCATGGGTATGCTGTTCTTCTGGTGATGTACTGTGTTGATTTTGGGCCAAACATTCCTTTTGGAATTATGGCCAAAAGGTGGAACCTTGGTCTCATCAGACCATAACACATTTCCCACATGGTTCTGGGGGTGTGCAGACAAATGCTCACAAGACAAATGCTCACAATACTAAGAGAAAAAGAGACAAATGCTCACAAATTGTTTTACAATCTTTATTTTTCAAAAAGTCAACTGAACATTCTGTTGCATGTCACATAAGACATATCACATAGGCCTGAGCATGTGAGAGGGATCACATCTCCCTGACAAATGAAATGGTGATCTTAAAGATAATCATGATAATGACACTATCAATTACTGTTTGGTAATACATAATCTTAATTAACCTTAATTCATGGAAACATATTTTACTAGTGCATTGGGTTTTGAAAGTATTTGTACATATTTTCATAATTAAATCAATATGTAAACATTTCATATTTGTATATCTGTATACTATCATTTTTCACTGTAAATATAGATTATAAAACAATTTGTGAGCATTTGTCTTTTTCTTTTAGTGTTGTGAGCATTTGTCTAGTGAGCATTGGTCTTGTGAGTATTTGTCATGGAATCGGTTCTGGGAGACTGGCATGCATGTTTTTTTTGTTGCAAAATTTAGCCAGGCTTGAGTGTTTCTTTTTCCCATGTGAAAAGGCTCCCATCTTGCCACCCATAGCCCAGACATATTAAGAATACAGGAGACTGTTGTCACATGTAAGGCACAACCAGTACGTGGCAGAAATCCCTGCAGCTCCTTTAATGTTGCCGTAGGCCTCTTGGCAAACCAGTTTTCTCCTCGTCTCATCAGTTTTGGAGGGACATCCTGTTCTTGGTAATGTCACTGTTGTGGCATATTTCCTTCACTTGTTGATGATCATCTTCACTGTGTTCCACGGTCTATCCAATGCCATGGAAATTCTTTTATCCCTCTCCTGATCGATACCTTTCAACAATGAGATCCCGTCCATGCTTTGTAAGCTCTTTGTGGACCAGTTGGATGCAACCAAGATGTCAGGAAAATCCTACAGGAACAGCTGAACTTTACTTGGGGTTAATCACAGTCACTTCAGTTGATGGCAGGTGTCTACGAACTACTAGTTAACGAGCTTGAACGTGATTGGTTAATTCTACACACAGCCACACCCCCAATTATAAAAGGATGTGCACGCCTATGCAACCTGATTACTGTAATTTTGTATTTTACCTTTTTCCTTTAAGTTGTTTCTGATTGTTTGTGAAAAACAATCAAACTTATTTTTATAGGTTGCAATTTAAAAAAAAGCGGAAATTTTTTTTTTTTTACATCACTAAGAATCTCACATTTTAACAGCCAGCGGTGTGTATACTGTTTATGTCCACTGTACATACAACATTGTGTTTGTCCTTTATATTGAGCATCCCACCATGTGAAAGTCATCATGGGTGCAAACTAACTTGACTAACTCCAATTCAATGTATTATAACCGTTATTAAAGCCTCCTTGTTTGTGGTGCTCTATCTCGTCATAGTAAAGGCCATGTTCTCCCCATGCAGCCGAATAAACCACCAGGCGTGTCATCCAGAGCACCAGATAACCTTGAATGAATAAAGGGGATTTCAGGTAAACCGTTCCAAATAACGAGGCGGTAAAACACAAGTCATTTTTATTCATTTTATTCTTCTAATCTTAACTTCACTGTTTGTACTTTTTTTCCTCCTTTTTACAATGACGTGAAATTATATTTCCCCAATAACAATTAGGATTACATCTTTCAGGGGATCTTCAAAAATAATGTACAGCAGTAACCAATACTGTTATAATTTATACATTTATCTCTCAAAATAAGAATAAACTTCAGTTTTACAATTTCTGTTTTCTACAATATCCTCATTCTTCATCCTCCCATGTCAGTGAAATGGCGACCCAGGCACTAGGCCTGCAGCCACGTCTGTGCCTGGAGTCACGACCTGACTCGGACACTGGACGCGCAGAAAAAGTCACAAAAAATTACAATTTTTCCATGTTGCTTTACGTAGTTTAGGCTTTGTAATTATAATCCAGATGAACTGGCAGTCGGTTAGTGCTGTCGCCGGGGTTGGTCATGTTAGTTTTTAAATGCAGTCTGGCCCAGATGCACAGTGTTAAGACTACAAAGCCGGCTTTTTAAACGCAAACTCTGAACCAGAATAGTCAGGGGCCTTTTCTTGCGTTTTTAACCAGGAGAGCTTTGCGGGAAACCGAGGAGGTGGCCGTCGATGTGGACGGGTGGTTTTGAAGGTCAAATGTGTCTTTGGTCATTCTGAAAGCAGGGATGGGGGGTTTAAACTAGAGGGACATCAGAGCTGGTTTAAAGTGCATTGGAGAGGGAGATCTGGGAATAGTTCTGCTATGCAGGGAATGTTGGGACAGGTCTGCGGCCTCGGGAGACGTCTCGTCATTCATTTAGAGATCGTGGAAGTTTCTCAAACCATCCATCAGCGCAAAACAGGCTGAACAAAGAGAAGGGAAAGTGGCTGAATTCGCTATAATAACTGCTGCAGTGTCCAGGTCGATATGATGAGGAGTCGTATACCGCTCTCTGTTAGGAGTACACCGCCTACTGGCCACAACTGTATATTACAGATGGAGGAGACGAAGTCTGGGAAACCTCCCATCACACAACGGACTAGGAAACCTTGGACCAGTCTGAACGTGAAGTCCCCAACGCCAGATTGAGGCTGTACTCAACTCAGGGCCTATTAAGATCTCACTACATCAGGAGCTACTCTACAGATCTCAAAAGCATGTAGATTTCACAAGACTAGAGACTTGTAAGACTATCAAACTCGGTGATATGTGGTAGAGATTATTAGCTCAACACGCGGCACCCGACCTCAGCGAGAAAGACCAAGAGTGGTAAATGCAGACGCTGCCGTTATCTACAGTAACAGTGATGGACGCCCTTGAAGAGGCCATCGTGATGACCTCGCTCAGCAGTCAGCCATTTTGACAGAGCTGGGCTCGAGCCTTCTTTACAGGATGGTAAATTCAACTAGAGACGATATAACTTCTGCAATAAATATTTCTATTACTTCAATAATGTCCCTCGTCGAAAGAGCATTTCAATAGAATCAATCGTCTTGATTTCAAACTTCCATCCGTGAATCCCAGAAAATGCCAAAATATATTTACAGACTCCCTTTTTCGGCAGAAGCGAATGAGGAGCGTTGTCGTGGTCGGGTGAGATGGTGAATAAATATATAGTGTTTTTTTTTCGACAGGTGAGAAACTGACAGGTAACTGTACACGCTACATGCTCGAGTAGAATACAGGCAATTTTTTTTTCTCAGCAAAAGACAAGAAAAATTAACATTTCTCTTCCCACCCCCCCACTATAAAAATACCTAGACTCTAGAAGGAGTATAGAAAAGAACTTTACATGTACAAGTCATTTACATCCAAGGCCATTTTCCTGTGGGATGGCAGGTGGAGGACAGCAGTAAGAGGGGTCTGGAGGTGGAAAGGGTGGAGAAAAGTTCACCGCTAGTGTTGTGGTGCAGTGCTAGTGCAGGTCCCCATTAAAACTACATGTGAGCCGCCAACAGGAAACACAGACTACAATTCAACACGTCAGCTGTCTTAACCGTCAGACAAGAACGTGTGCCTCTAAGTCGAACACAAATCCTCAAAATGTCCCCTTAGTGTTGACGTGTGGACAGACGGCGTTGTGTCAGCCTACTACGAGTCACCGTGCCATTGCTGAGCTCCAAAGCAACAGGAAAAAAAAGGGTTTCAACAGAGAAGGAAATGAGAAGTCAAGTTCATCAGACCTGACCATCAGTCCAGTGTTCCTTCGTGACGCTGTTGTTTCCTAAATCTGCAGTGTCTCTTCAGTCTTTGTGTCCTCCTTAGACTGAGTAGACTGAGACAAGAGAGGACTGTGCCCCCCCCCCCCAAACTCTGCCTCACGCCTGCAGACAAGCTCAGCAGGTGAAACTGTTCTGACACGGCAACAGCTCGCATGCACCTCTTCGAACTGCCATTGGGTATTTTCGCTCGTGTGAATTCTCCATTTTAATCTTAACATGTGAACGAGATGAGTGTAGCTAAACCTGGCAGCAGCTATGAATCAGCTGATTCTTGCATTCCTTCAGCAACTCCCTGTATTCACCTTCATGTGGGGTTCCAAGTATTAATTTGGGATTTCGTCTCTTCACAACAAATCATTCGCCTTGTTTTTGACAACACACATTTTTTTTGTAATCGAAACAAAACAGAGTGCAAAGTTCTACAGAATGTGTTATTTCATATACAACAAGTCAAATATCAACAAATTTCAGTCTTTAACCACCTCTTGGACTCTTAAGATGCTAGTCCAGCAGAGATGGTTGCTAACCTGAATTAGCTCCCTGTTACTCAGCGAGAGATCACTGGGGGTCAGGTGGGCAGTTTGCCGACCTACCAAAAAAAAAAAAACTACATTTCCCAGACCACCTCTGCTTCACTCTTTTAAGGTGTTAGTATTTTTTTTACTTTTTTTTTTTTTACAATAAAAGTATAGTTATCAGTATGATTGTTTATATTTTGTCAGTTAAAGTATATGTACTTCATAAGGAATGTTACTTATGGTAGTTGGAGTTTCATTTGATCCAAGCATTAGTGACATAAATATGGGAAATTAAGTCTTTTTTAATGGAGCTTTCCAGCCCACCTGGACTCCAGGACTCTTGTTTCATAGTAAAAAAATAAACCAGCCAGTTAATTTTCTCAAGAGACTGACTACAAGAAGATAGTGTGTCGTTCGTGTTCCTTGTCGGTCATCAGACACCTTCAAAAACCTTGAAGTAACATAAAGCACAAAGGGAATGTAAAGACACCACGCACACACGCACACACACACACAAAACCCTCAGGGCATTTCCCATTTTCGACCCCAGAAATGTCCCTCACCTGGGTTGACAGGAAAGATAGTCCAATCACAGTAAAGAGGTGGGACACGAGGAAAAACTGATTGGTTTGGTAGGCAGCACGACAAATTCAAGCATGTTAAAGAGAGCCAATGGCTGCTCGTGGTCTCCTGACCGGGGCTTCATACGGTTTCAACCAATCAGTGAGGCTGAAACACGACTGGCCCGATTCAGCAGAACAGATTCTAAGACATCATGAGGAAAGTTCCCACTTGGTGAAATACTCAACATGTGTAAATAATAAATACTTGGGATTATCTTTGTCTCCGGGCTGACTTTCAAATGTCAGCCAAACTTGTTGAGTCATGGGTGTGATGGGAAAAGGGGGGGCGGGGCGGTTCTCTCACTTACACATTCACACCTTCACGTGCACCACGGAAACAGACACAGGTCCCTCCCCCCAAAAACATATGGAAGTCACCAGAACCCGAGCATACTCAGGGGACAAACACACACACTTGCATACACACATGCAGACAGCCATATAAGCTCAGATTGGAGGGACATTTTACCCCAAATAGCTTATTCTTTAGACAAACATAGACAGTGCCGAAAAAAATAAACCAATGAAAAAAAAAAAATCTCCTTCAGTTCTGCTTTTAGGGGGGTTCTGAGAAGAGTCTTGTTTTTCCCTCCAAAATGTTGCCAGAATAGTTTAACTTCCCTCCTCAGTAGTCTATAGTCTGTCTCCAGTATTTCAAATAGTCCACCAAGTCGTCGTGATTGGTCGAGATGGCGTCTACTTGACCTCAAGGATGGAGGGGTTAGACTCCATGATGGCCACGATGATTTTATCGATGTAGTCCTGGAGGCGGTAGTTGATCTCCTCCTGTTTGTGGATGGCCTCCATCAACTGGAAACACACAAACAACAGGCGTCAGGTAGAAGTGGAAGGCAGGCTGATGGGAGAAACTTGGAATAGCAGCTGCTGGTAATTAAAACATCAAGTAATGCAAACAGTTTCTTGATAAGCCACCGTTCAATATGGTAATGATGGAACACGACAAGTGTTCTATGTGGTGATAGATAGATATATAGATAGATAGGATACTTCATTGATAATGATGGTAACAAGGAAACAGCACAGTGTTATATGTGGCAATAATGAAACATGATAGTGTTCAATATGGTAATGATGGAATATGACAGTATGTTTTCATCTAAAGGAGTTGAATCAAGTGCAGAGGCGAAACGTCTTCACGGATATATACCAAGTCCAGTTGCACTTGATTCAACTCCTTTGGATAACCATGACCTGGATGAATGAGAACATTCACAGATATATTTTCATCCAAATGTTAAGCAAATTATATGTAAACTTTTAAAGGGTCAAAAAACAAATGAGAATCTGGTGAGTCATGAGCTGGTTTTCAATCTACCAGTACACAGGGACGACATCAACAAAAAATATTTAAGAGAAAGATGCAGCGGGGTTGGTATGTGTAATCAAATTCCCATTCCCCGGTTTCAAATAGTTTCTATCGACACATCAAATTTTCAACCTCAAGCGAGCTAGCGTAAAATGTGATATTCATGAGGGTTGTTCTTCTCAATATTTTGGTGCAACTGTTCCACTTTTTTAACGACCTGAAAAAAATAAAATTAAATCTGTAAATGAGAGGTGTAGCTAATGATCCTTGTGGCGCTGACCTCTGCCCGGGACACTGAGTTGATCTCGGCGGCCAGCGAGTCTGAGAAGGGAGCAGACATCAGGTTCTTGGCTCCCTGGATGCTAAGGTTGATGATCTGCCCGTTCAGCTCATCATTCTGCTCCTTTAGGCTACGGTTGTCCTGGAAACAAACATTCAGGAGGCTTAACGGGGTAATTAGAGTAACTGTGTACACATCCAACCTGTCTTAGCCTGGGTGGATAAAATTCAAGTGAAGAGTAGAACCACACGGGTTGAAACGCTACATGTGGTCAATAAAGAACACTCGAGAGGTACAATCGGGAGTGCGGACACTTCTTTTTCCTCTATTCTTGATAGGATGATAAACATTTAATCCTAACTGGAAGAAACACCAGGAATGAATAGGATTAGTCTTCATACAGAGGAAGAGAGTGAGGGAGAGAAAGAGAGAACTGTATAAAGAACTTTTTTCAAAAATGAAGTTTTTTTGGAGGGTTCAAAAACACGGTCTTAATGGTGGTCTGGGTGAATGACACATAAAAACAAAAATTAAAAAAAGGACCCGCCTGGTGAGGAGAACTGTGTGTGTATGTTTTTTTTTTTGTATGTGTACACGCATGTGTTACCTGTTTGAGACGTTTGATCTCCTGCTCTAGCTCGACCTCGCGGGTTCGGGTCTGGTATTCCTGCAGACCGGCACCGGGACAGCGCCCCCTCTTGGCCTCAGCCTCCAGCTTGAACAGCTGTAGGTGCTCCAACTGCTTACGGAGATCCTCAATGAGCTGTGGGCCGATTAGATCACACAGTTAGGATGCCACAAGACCAGGGGCGGTGAACAGATTGTCACTAAGACAACATGTGAAGCGGTTTGCCAGTATCAGCAGTCTGTCTTGTAAATTAAGTTGCACACTACTTAACTATTTTAGGAGAAGCGTGGCTGCATTTAACTTTATGAAACTCTGTATTAGGGTTGAGCTGATAGAATACATTCTAAATTGGCAATGGGCAAAATCCATCGCGGGGGGAATTTTATTTTTGCTGAGTTAAAGTCCTTTATTTTGGTTATTTACATTTCTGCGTCCTCGAGCATGCCATGTGTCAAGCATGAAGCAAACAAGCACGTGTGGAACATGCAGCTGAAGCTTCATTAATAATTTGTAGTCCATGTCGGACAACATGAGTCTCTGCCTACCAATCAAGACACCGTCATCCCCACACAGTTGTTTGGGTACCATGGCTCATTTGACAGCCTAGCAAGTTAGCTCTGTTATCAACACCCGTGCCTTCATTTGGACACTGCAAGCGACAGCATGGTCCACTGGATCTAAACGTGTTTGCAATTTCTTCTGTGTGATGGCAGACCTGACAAGGAGATGTTTTGCCCAACCCCACTCTTTATACTTCCTTAAAATATCTAACTTTTATTTTTTTTAATATAGAAATAAACTGCACAATGTTTAGGCAAGGGGATTGGCTGTTCGTAGGCTTCTATAGGCTATATACTGGTTATTATGGCATGTCCTGTGGTTGCTATGGACCTAGAACCAACTTGTGATCTCCTCGCAACTGCTAGTTAATGCCATACAACCACCGAGTAACCATCCAGCAAATACCTTGCCAACACTTTGAGCTAGCTTACACATTTTCTTCAGAAAGTGGACTTTGCAGTTATTCTTGTTTTTGTTTTTTTGTTCTGAGCTACGATGTAAGCAGTCCCACCTCCTGTGTGCTCTCCTTTTCCTTCTGGTTCTGGTGTCGCTCATGGCTTAGCTTGTCGGCCATTTTCCTGCAGGACTCCATCTCCTCATTCAGCCGGTCTGTCATATCCTCTGTCTCGTCCTGCAGCTTCCTCTTCTCCTGGGGAGGTTTAAAAGTAAAACCACAGAAGAAGAGCATAGTTAGAGAAAGCAGAGGGAGGATGTTAAAGGATAATCTTGGTTTTCAATATCATCTCTCTATACATGTTTTAGGGATAACATGCTGAAATTACAAGGAAAGGCGTCCACTGGTGGTGAATCACCATTTTTATATTGCATTCGGTGGGATTCGCTACAGCTGTCAAAAAGTGTCGTTATTCATATTTTCTTATACAATGTTTTGATGTAGCCCACTGAAATTAGCAGCAAACCAGGAAGGGTTGTAGTTTCACATTCCTCGATTATGAATGTGCATATGTGCATACGTACTCGGTATCACCGCTGCTAACGGAGTGTTATCCCTACAACATATATATATAGAGAGAATGTTGAAAATTGCGATTGTTTCCCTTTGAGAAGAGAGAGAGAGATAAGTGAGATAGAATGAATGTGATGATGCCCTGCAGCAGGGGAACAGAGCAAGACATGAGATGAGCAGAGCTAAGAGATGTGAGTGAAGATTTCAGGAGGTGACAAAGAGTCTCTCACCTCCTCCAGTCTCTCGATGTTTGCCCTCAGACAGGGAACACATGACCTCAGCTCACTGTTCTCTTCATCAAGCAGCTGCAGTCTGAGGAACAGACCAGACAAAACCTTCAGACACTTCAGCAGACCCACCGCATACAACCACACAATTACACCGCCACAAAACCATCAAAGTGCAACATAAAACAACCACAACGCCATACAACTTCCGTCTGATAAAATACACACGGCACAAAACACAACAAACTACAACCATACACCACTGACTTCTTGATTACCGATGTTCAACTCAGAGTTCCCCTTTACATTCCACAGGCGGCACAGAAGGAACCTCGGTTTCGGAACCAAAATTACCCACAATCCCCCCAGCATCTATAACACATTGTACTGGAAACTGACTGAGCTACGCTTGAGGAAAGGTGTAATGGTTAATTGTGGGGTTGTACCAGAAGGTGGCAGTATGGACTCACGGTGCAGCAAGCCATTTTATTCACTGTCATTCATTACTGAGCCTTGCCATCTTTCGCTGCATGTAAATATAAACTAAATGGTAGGTAAATACCTCAACACACACACACACATATAAATACATACACACTAAAACATATGCACGATCACAGACACACACACATACACACCCAAGCACGCACACACGCACGCACACACAAATATACTTGCAAACATACCCACATGCACACATATAACACCCCCCCTCTCTGACCTGGCCTGCAGGTTCTCCACCTCCAGGCCCATCTCTCTCTCCAGCTTGTTGATTGCCTCCTTGTGGCGACGCGTCTCTTGCTGCAGGTGCTCCTCGGCATAGAGCTCCTGCTCTTTGAGCTGCTCCTCCAGGGCATTGGCGCGGTGTACAAGCTGTAGATTCTCCTGTCGGAGGCGAGCATGCTGCTCCCCAGACGCTTCGGACTCCTTCTCAAGCTCGGCAACTCGCCGTTCTAACAGCAGCACCTGAGAAAAGAGTCATATTCAGTTTCCCGGCTGAAGATACTCCAATTCAAATGTAGAAAAGGAGTCATACAGTACACCGTCTGGTACTTTACATTTAACAGTGATGAATCTGTATGATGATCCCAATATCACTTAAGGTATGTTATTTTCTGATATATTACAAAATGGAATAAAATCCCTGTGTGCAATTGTGAAAATTAGTGATATTCAATCTTGTGCCATGGATGTACCACATGTATGCAGCTTTCCTTTCCAACCCACAACTACACCAGCTGATTTCACTGATCAGGTCTCTTCTGTCTGGCTGAAGATTTTATAGTAATAGTCATCCTTTGTAGCAAATCAATTGTTAAATCTACTATTCAATTCAATTTTATTGTCATTAAAAACAATGTGCAGGCACATGTTAAAAATGAAATGAGGGCTGTGGCTTCACCAAACAGTGCAAGACAGACACAGACAAACACAGCAAACACAGTATAAGATATACACACATGAAGACCAAAAGCTAAAAATAAGTAAAAGAGAAAAAAAAAGCTGGAGTACAAAATATTTAAAAATATCTACAGACATTCAGCGGGTAGCCAGGTTCAGGTGGGCAACAGCTTGTGGAAAGAAGCTGTTTTTGAGCCTGGTAGTGCGGGCTCTGAGGCTCCTGTAGCGCCTCCCAGAGCGCAGGGGGGAGAACAGTCCATGGTTGGGGTGGGTGGGATCTCTGCTGATGCTCAGACCCCTTCGAAGGCAGCGTTTGTGATAAATGTCTTTTATGGCTGGGAGCTGGGTACCGGTGATATGCTGGGCCGCCTTGACGATCTGCTGCAGAGCTTTCTGGTCTACTGAGGTGTAGTTGCCGTACCAAACTGAGATGAAGATGGTCAGGATGCTCTCTATGGTGCAGTGGTAGAAGTTGGTGAGAATTTTGGGGGGTAGACAGGCACTCCTCAGCCTCCTCAGGAAATGCAGGCGTTGTTGGGCCTTTTTCACAAGGGCCTGGGTGTTTAATGTCCACAAAAGGTCCTCGCTGATGTGGACTCCATGGAATTTAAAGCTGGAAACACGCTCCACTTCCACCCCATTGATGTGTATGGGGGTGATGTGTACTACTACTTCTTTCGGTTGCTCCTGTTAGGGGTCGCCACAGCGGATCATCCGTTTCCATCTCTCCCTGTCCTCTGCAACTTCCGCTGTCACACCAGCCCCACCTGCATGCCCTCTCTCACCACATCCATAAACCTCCTCTTTGGCCTTCATCTTTTCCTCTTCCCTGGCAGTTCCATATTCAGCATCCTTCTCTCAATATACCCAGCATCTCTCCTCCACACATGTCCAAGCCATCTCAATCTTGCCTCCCTTGCTGTCTCCAAACAGTCCAACCTGAGCTGTCCCTCTAATATACTGGTTCCTAATCCTGTCGTTCTTCATCACTCCTAGTGAAAATCTTAGCATCTTCAACTCCGCCTCCTGTCTTTTTGCCAGTGCCACTGTCTCCAAACCATATAACATAGCTGGTCTCACAACCATCTTGTAAACCTTCCCTTTAACTCTTGCTGGTACCCTTCTATCACAAATCACTCCTGACACTCTTCTCCGCCTACTCCACCCTGCCTGCACTCTCTTCTTCACCTCTCTTCTGCACTCGCCGTGACTTTGGACAGTTGACTCCAAGTATGTAAACTCATACACCTTCGTCACCTCTACTCCTTGCATCCTCACCATTCCACTGTCCTCCCTTTCATTCACGCATATGTATTCTGTCTTGCTCCTACTGACTTTCATTCCTCTTCTCTCCAGTGCATATCTCCACCCCTCCAGGCTCTCCTCAACCTGCACCCTACTCTCGCTACACATCACAATGTCATCCACAAACATCATAGTTCACGGAGACTCCTGCCTGATCTCATCCATCAACCTGTCCATCACCGCTGCAAACACGAAAGGGCTCAGAGCGAATCCTTGATATAATCCCACCTCCACCTTGAACCCATCTGTCTTTCCAACCGCACCCACTGTCACACTTCCCTCATACATATCCTTCACCACTCCTTTTTTTTTTTATTTCCCCCTTTTGCTCCCCAATTGTACCCGGCCAATCACCCCGCTCTCCAAGCCGCCCCAGTCGCTCCACCCCCGCTGTCGATCCGGGGAGGGCTGCAGACTACCACATACCTCCTCCAATACATGTGGAGTCGCCAGCCGCTTCTTTTCACCTGACAGTGAGGAGTTTCACCAGGGGGACGTAGCATGTGGGAGGATCATGCTATTCCCCCCCCAGTTCCCCCTCCCCCCTGAACAGGCACCCCGACCGACCAGAGGAGGCGCTAGTGCAGCGACCAGGACACATGCCCACATCCGGCTTCCCATCCGCAGACACAGCCAGTTGTGTATGTAGGAATGCCCGACCAAGCCGGAGGTAACATGGGGATTCAAACCGGCGATCCCCGTGTTGGTAGGCAATGGAATAGACCGCTATGCAACCCAGATGCCCCAATCCTGCACCACTCCTACATACTTCTCTGCAACTCCCGACTTCCTCATACAATACCACACCTCCTCTCTCGGCACCCTGTCATATGCTCTCTCTAAATCCGCAAAGACACAATGTAACTCCTTCTGGCCTTCTCTATACTTCTCCATCAACATTCTCAAAGCAAACATCGCATCTGCGGTGCTCTTTCGTGGCATGAAACCATACTGCTGATCATCACCTCTCCTCTTAACCTAGCTTCTATCACTCTTTCCCATATCTTCATGCTGTGGCTGATCAACTTTACTATAGTACCTCTGTAGTAACTACAGTTCTGCACATCACCCTTATTCTTGAAAATTGGTACCAGCATGCTTCTTCTCCACTCCTCAGGCATCCTTTTACTTTCCAAGATTGTGTTAAACAATCTAGTTAAAAACCCCACTGCCACCTCTCCTAAACATCTCCATGCCTCCACAGGTATGTCATCTGGACCAACTGCCTTTCCAATCAAATTAATCAATTGTTAAATAGTGATAGTAAAATACATATTTGTATGTATATATATGCATAGCCATCTGATTTCCCCATAATATTCTGCACTTTATACATATTAGTGTCAGCCCTGTGCCATACCAGTGTTTGTTGTGTATATATTGAAGATCAGTCGGTGGGTTGTCGGTAGACCAGAAAAGCGCTACATAAAATGCAGTGCATTTACCATTTGACGGGGCTCTCACCTTGTCCGTGATGTCATTGTCTGCCATCTCCAGGATGTCCCGGGTAAGGTTGCTCATGGTGTCCAGTGTCATAGAGGTGTTCTGGAGTAGATGTCTACAACAGGAGGACAGATGAGGAGCTAAGTAAAAAAAAACAACAGAACGGATCCTCCCTGTTATCTGGAAAATATTTCATCCCCATCAGGGTTGGTACGGTGCTGAATATACCCGACTGTCAATGAATGTCTCAACAGAACATGAGGGTTGTTACCCGCTGAAGGGAATGAAAATTGACTGACTACAATGCCTGTGTACTAGCTGAAAGCTAACGTAGATGACAGAACTCTTTTTGGAATCTTTTTAATTCACTCTGAAACTATGGACTCCATCTTGTCCTGTGCACTTTCAGGTTCTTCAAGGTGCTCTGCCTCTTAAGGAGATGTGCAGATGTATTCAACCTTTTTGTACTTGTTTTAGGTTCTGATTGAGGTCTTGTACTGAAACCTCGACCAATGGACTGCAGTTTTATACAACTGTGTTGCATGGAGCCTTTTTGTTTTGCACCCACACTACACTTTTGGTGTGCAGATTGGCTTTCTTTACTATGTAGTTGATTAGGTCTGAAAATAATCTTCAGTGTTGTTTGGGGTTTTTGGCCACAGAAGATGGTATCATTCCAGATCTTGCCAGGGGATTATGGCATATAATTGGTTCTTGACAGGTTTGTCACAACCACCTGGTAGCCGCCTTGCCAATGCTTTTGTTTTCATTTATGTTGTAAAGCTGCTTTGTGAACCATTATCGAAAAGTACAACGTAAATATATTTGAATTACAAAACAGTTCGCTTACCTCGCTACCTTCTTGCTGGACAGTCTCTTGCCTGAGCTGGAGAGGCGGGATGGGGTTGGGGGGTTTAGGGGGCACAACAACAGGAAATTGGTCAGGAAGACAGAAGGGAAGAAGGAAAGAGACACTATCTGCTGATATTCCTCCTACCCACCTACTCATCCCCCTCGAGAGAGAGAGAGAAAGAGCGAGAGATGGGAACGGTGAGGAGATTCACAGCTATTTATCCTCAGATTAGTGTCCACACTGTATTATCACAAATTCAAACAAACTAACACACATCACCCTGTATTCATCATCAACGTCTCAAAGCACTGATCTAGGATCAGGGTGGCATTCAGTTATCTAAACTACTGCTGAATTCATTGCTATCATTAAGATAGAATGCTGCCACTGATCCCAGAGCAGCAAAATATACATGTATAGTTATTTATCTATTTTTGGGACTTTTCCCCTTTTCCTTCCCAATTGTATCCGGCCAATTACCCACCTCTTCCGAGCCATCCCGGTCGCTGCTCCACGCCCTCTACCAATCTGGGGAGGGCTGCAGACTACCACGTCTCCTCCAATACATGTGGAGTTGCCAGCCGCTTCTTTTCACCCGACAGTGAAAGGAAGCTATTCCCCCCAGTTCCCCCTCCGCCCCGAACAGGCGCCCCCACCGACCAGAGGAGATGCTAGGACACATACCTACATCCGGCTTCCCACCTGCAGACACGGCCAATTGTGTCTGTAGGGACGCCTGACCAAACCGGAGGTTTGATTTGACACGGGGATTCGAACTGGCGAGCCCCGTGTTGGTAGGCAACGGAATAGACCGCCATGCTACCCAGACGTCAGAGTAGCAATATTTAATGAATGATGATGAATACAGTGCTCATCTAAAAAGCTTTGCCACCGACACTCATTGATGAACACCTGAAATCAAAAATGAACGTATGACAAGATGACCCATAATGCACTTTGGCGAATGCCATTCAACTGGGATGGACACCGGGGTTATTTTCTCCTTTTTTTTTTTATAATTTATAAACTTACAGGTACAACCACTCTGCAAATTGCCAAAGGTGAATGAATGAGAGGGGGACAAATGACGGCTGCGTGAATTAGAAGAAGCCTGAATGGTTACCAACAGCAAGAGGCACGGCAGAGCGCTGGACTCACCTTGACAACCAGTGAGATGATGTAATGAGACAACTCTTACCTGACACACACACACACGCACTGCAACTCACACAGAAAACATGCAGAGGTGTGGATATGACGAGTGATCAGGATGAGTGTAAGTGGACAATTTGCCAAATACACACACACACACGCAGACACACACACACACAACTACAAACACACTCACATTACCATAATCCTATGTGCCTGTGCACGATATTCCAAAACACACATGCCATGGCGCACATGTGACACAGCCACACCGATTATGAGGATGTGTGTGACAGCTATCTGACACGGCAACGTACACACTGACGCCAGGGGGCGGAGTTTATGGAAGGATCAGGGTTGGAATGGGGCATGGGGGAGTTTGTTGGAGGTGCTAGTGGGTGAGTGGGTGGGTGGGGGTGACGTGTTACCTAGTCATCTCTAAGAAATTGAGGCGGGTGGAGAGGTCCTCGAGACGACTGATTTGTTTGTGACACTGGCTACAGAAAAAGTCCAGCGCCTCCTCCCTGAGGAAGCTCTGAAAGCAGTCAGGGAGAGGAGCGGGTGTGCTGGAGAGGAGAGGAGAAAAGGAGAGAAGGAGCGGTGAGTGACGGACATTAAAGAGGTGCACTGTGGAGGGGCCAGGACACCTGCAAGGGTGCAAGGGTGCCAGTGAAACGCACAACAGAGTTTGAAAGAGGAGAACAGTGTATAGTTAGACGGAGGAGTGAGACAGATGACACGATTAGTTTTCCGAGGCCGTTTTCAAAGCAACAGTTTTTGCATCTGAGCTACGGGTTGTGCAGCAACTCTCATCCATACGAGTCCATTATCCTCCCCCCTATTCTCAAGTAAGACCTGCTGAAGCCTAGGTTGCTGAACAACACAACATGAAGAGTGATGCTCCTTCCTACATGGTCTCTGAGGACCTGAAGTGTGGTTAAAGTTTAGCTGAAAGCATCTTTAAAGGGCAGCAAACCGAGAAAGCATTGGTTTGTGTGTTTCAGTGTGTGTGGGAAGAGCCCGAGCAGCCTCTGCCCTCCTCTCTCCTCGCATCACCTCTTCACCAGTCGACTGTGCTCTCGGGGAGCAAGTCTGCTCTGCATTATACAACCACGCTGGCAACGGTTCCTGTTTATGTAGGCAGAAAGAACGAGCTGCATGGTGGAGCTTGCCTGTGTGTGTGTGTGTGTGTGTGTCGTCCTTAAATACTGTTGCAGTATCGGGGTTCAGTTCTGCTCTGGGTGCCCTGAAGGATGCTTGCTGAGTAACAACCGCAATGTGCTGTGTGTACATGTGGTTGCATTTGTGTATGTGTGTGTGTGTGTGTGTGGGGGGGGGGGGTTGGTTTTTTTTTGTGTGTGGTGTGTGCGTGTACTAAGTGGTATTTACAGAAGATTTGATATGACAGCATGTCTCAGTTGGAGATTTATGAGTTTTTGTGTGTCTCTCTGTGTCTGTGCTTATGTGTTGTGGGTGTGTTTATTTGTGTATTCATACACACAACAGATGTGATACAACGGTGGGTCTTTCAACATGTTGGTAAACCCGTGTTGTCCCGGTGTAAGTGGTGTGTGTTTGCGTTTGAGTGCATGTCTATGCACCAAGTGCATGTATATGTGTGTGTGTATATATGTGTGTGTAGATGGCTGCGATACAGGCCCGGCTAAAAACACAGTGACGTGTCCACACTGAGGGGGCGGAGTGTGCGTGTGCGTGTGTGTGTGTGTGTGAGAGAGAGAGAGAGAGATGCAGCAGTGTGGTGTTGTGAAAGTGAAATCCTCCATCTTTACCATGGAATCCGAACGCCGACAGAAGCAAATGAAATGAGCTATCTTAGAGATGGTTCTCACACCCCCTCTGAACTGGGGGGCTGATTCCCAGCCTTCGGTGCTGGTGACTACAAAAGAATCATTAACGTCAATCCAGTTAGGAAGACTTATTTCCATTTTGTGACGGGGGCCCACAAAAGCCAGGCAGTTAGCTATTAAGAGCTTCCTGGCAACACAGATCGGGGAAATATCACCCAGGCAGGAATTATACATGATCCGGCTTAGAGTCTGTGATGAAGGCATAGTGAGGAAGGAGAGGGGGGAAAAGAGAGAAGAGAAGAAGGCTGAACAGGAATGGATGGTGCCTAAGGAAAAGAGGAGTGTGTGTGTTTAAGTGTACTTCGGTCTTTAACAGGGACTTCTCACCCCCACAGTTAACCTGTATCTGTGATAAAAGAGCCTGGTGTTGAGGCTCGGTAGGTTTCCTGTCATCCCGGCTGAGTTCAAAACCAAAAAACAAAACAACACCTGATTTCTGTTTCTCCCAGAGGATTTTAATCGGTGTGAGTGTGAGGCAGTAACTCCAGAACATCTACAGGGGGAAGGGAGGCACCAAGGGCACAAGAAAGGGAGCACAAATTTACAAGATAAGATGTACTTTATTAATCCCCGTGGGGAACTTCATCCTCTGCATTTACCCCACCCCAACACACACTGTAGCTTAACTGTGAAACTGTATGCGGCCTAATATACCCTATTTTTTCAAAAAGGTTAGTGAATTAACTGTGGACTTGGGAAGGACATCTTCCTACTGGCTCTTATCAACATTTTGACCTCCAGGTTTGTTCTGAGCAAACAACGGCTTTGAGGAATGCAAACAGACCGACTGAGGCAGACAGCAAGTCAGCGTTATTCACTGGGGGGTGGGGGGGAGGGGTGGGGGCAAGATAAGAATAAAATTTAAGAGGAACAAAAGGCATCAATATTCTCAGCCCCGTCTGCATCTCATAATGACTCATTCTCTCTTTTCAAGAAGGCGTGAGCATGAAATCCCAGTGCTGGTAAGCACTTGGTCGTTTTTGTCACTACTGGTGTTTGGGTAGGCATCGGTTTAGGTGGGGGTTGTGGGGTTTTTTTGGGGAGGAAGAGGTCCTACCTGGGCGTGAGGAGGAGAGAGGGGCCGTTGACTTGTTCGGGGGTCTGCAGGACTGAGGGGTCCACCTCACCCACCGTTTCCTCGCCGTTGGCCTCCAGCAGCAGCAGCTCTGACGTGTTGCTCTCCCCGAAGTCCTCGAAGTGCTCCTCCTCGCCACCGATGACGGTCACCAGGGAGTGATTATGGAGGTCAGAGCTCAGCGAGAAACTAAGGGAGAGAAGGGTGATGACAGCAATATTTTAGATACAGCCAAGTGTAGTTGTGAGCCCACAAACACAAGCGTGCGCACACAAACACGCAGACCTGGAAAAGTCCCGCCAAGGCAAAGACAATGAAAGCAAATGAAAATTCATGAGCTGGCCTTCCTGCTCAGCCACCAAAAATAAACAACACTTACAATTGTCAAACAGCAAATCTGTCCGAGTGTCGTAATATAACAGAATATAAAAGCCATTCTTAAACTGAAACACCAACTGGAACCAATCTTTGAACGAGTGCAGGAGAGAACCTGGTTTCCAGAGCCAAAATTACCCACAATCCTCAACTTCTATAGGGAAAAGCTACACAAAACACTGGTGTGTGTGTGTACACATGTATGTGTTTATGTGCAGACTGGGTTAAAGACGAGAGAGAGAGCGAGAGAGAGACAGGGAGAAAGAGAGAGGGCATTAGGGATGACTTGGACAGTATACTGCATGGTTGTAGTTAATATGGATTTAGCCTCAGGGTCAGATCTGTACATACAACCGCAGTGGTCCCATTTTTAGGCTTTGGCTAAAGATAGAGGGAGATGTCTTAAGTTTAGAAACTGTAAACAGCCGAGTCTGTTTATAAGACTGGTTCTAAAACTGGCTGTGCAGCCCTCCATTTAAAGACCACAGCTGTACTTAAATCCATCCACTCGAACTTCTTCACGCCACCAGAATAGAAGAGCTGCAGTGTTCGGTGTGTTTCTGTGAATTTGACGGGGTGTCTGAGTCCTGGACCCAGACGCCTGGAAATGGCCGAGGCCTAAATCCTGACCGACAGCATTTTCTCCAGCGATTAATCTCCCTCTTGGAACAGTGGCAATCTGGACAAGTTCTACAATCAGTTGTCTTCAAAAGGTAATCTGTTAATTCACATTAATCCCAAAGTCTGCCTTGGCCGAAACAAAATGCCAACTCCTTCCCTGGCAGTGGGAGAACCCTGATGGGGACATGAGGTGCATGTGAGCACAGCGTTCATCAGGTTTTATGTGGGTTAAGCTTTAGAGATGTCCTTTACTGAGCTGAGAGTCTGGGCCAAGGTTGCAGCATTTTAAAATTGGCTGGCTATGAAAAAAATAGAAGAAATGAAAACCATAGAAACCAGAGAGAGACAAGTTTATCTTGTCTGTGGTGAACAGGTTGACTGGGATCAGCAGATGTAAACCTTGATGTTGTCACTCTAAAAGACATCTAGAAATCCAATCTTTCCTGTTCTCCTACAGGAAACTTCAGCTCACTGAACACACAGGATAAGGATGTCCAAATTGGTCACACACAAATAAAAACACCTCTCTCCTCACTTGACAGTAACAAAGCTCATTTCCAGTGTGTATCAGAATATGACCAGTAGCCCATTTAACTGGAATCTAAAAAAGTAAATAAACCGACTTCTGAAAAAACCCTAAAACATCTGGTGCATCTTTCATTTGTGCACACAGCAGATTACACTTAAATATCAACTTCAGATACTCTCCTTTAAAAACAAAAACACATCTGTAACTGTAGAACCCTGACCCATCAATGCCTGACATGCTGAAACTGGAAGTCCACCACTTACCCGGGACCCAGGTCCCTCACGTAGAGGGCTGGGGACGAGAGAGAGCGCATCTTCAGACGCTGGGTTGCCCTACCGCTGCCCTGGCGTGAAAGCCTTGGAGCAACTGGGGACAACACTCCAGACAACCAGAGTGGAATCCTGAAGTCTCAGCGGGTCACACGCCACAGCCAAAAACTAAATCCACCGCTCTCAGAGAAAACATCAAGAATCCAGCATTGAGGAAGGGGTAAAAATTGACAAAACGACAGTTCCTCCTCACAAGCCTTCAGTAGACCGGTACACAGTCCCATACGACTGGATAAGGCATCGCCAGAGGCACCTGGTAAACTCAAGGCTGAGCTGGCTGTGGGCTAATCAGATTTAAGACTAAGTAGAGGCCAACAGGAAGGGGTGCTGACTGTCCAGGGCCCAGACGGGTGTGGGGACACTAGGGTAAGGTGGAACGCTATGGGGCAGGGGAAGGTGGGGGCAGTTAATCCTGTTAAATTGCTAATCCCCCAGCCCCGGAGCATGTATCCCTGTACATGTAATGGCTGGTGTCTCAGGCTGTAGCAAGGCTAGCTAGGCCAGCTAGGCTGTACTGCAAACCGACAGTTTAAAAGGCTCTTCTGTCAACAGCTAGCCAATGCTGAGTCACAACGTCCAGGAAATGAATAAAGGTGTTTTGTGAAGTGGGTGATATTTCTTTAAATGCTGATCTGTGATTTTTTTTTTCTTGCCAGAAGGAGGGGGTGACGATCCAAATCTTTGAAAAGACAAAAAAAAAGTAGGGTTGGATGCAAAGAGATTTATATACTCCTCTACTTCAGACATGAGAAACTGTTATTCAGTATTTTTACAGTTGAATGCATCTCCATTCACAGCCTGTCAAGAGGTTCATCGGAAAAATAATGAAGCCGTTGCCAGGTCAGAGTCAAGAGATAACAGTTTTTTTTTCCTTTATTCTGGAAGGTTGAGTATAAAAAAATGCCTTTACAAATATTTCATCTAACACTGACTGCTAAAAAAAGGGGAAATATAACCACCTTCGAGTTGCGCATTAGCCCCAATGAGCGCAGGTTTAACAGGGGACTGGTTTGATGGGGTGGTGAGGGGAGACAGAATAAGAGAGTGTGAGACAAGGAAAACAGCAAAGACACAGAAAACAACCCAAAACCGCTAACTCGACACTTCCTGGAATTCAAGGCTCAGTCATGGTACAGGAAGTCCAAACATCCCTGTCAGGCAGAACCGTCCGATTTGTCATGGAGGCGACAGGTCACACAGTCAGCAGAAAAGGCCTTCATCCTCCCACACTTCCGATCTCTCTCTCCCTCAAACACCCCCAGACGAAAACAACAAATTCATCCGACTTGCTCCAATTTCTTGACTAACAAAACGGGGGAAAAAAAATAAAGCTACACATCCTAGCCGACTCAGTGACAGGCTTACACACAAGATGATATGTGGGACTCGGCAACAGTTTACCAAACTAAATGATGTGTTCAAAGCCCTCTACACAAGAATAAACATACTAGCTCAAACACTGGTATAACAGTATTCCCTGCTCCAATTCCCTGTTCTCTTAAGGGCGCACCACTGCATAACTCCTATGGTGGTTTGGGAGGGCAAAGACCCTCACTTGTGTCCACAGATACATTTAGAGCGAGAAGACCGCTTGTTTCGCCCACTGCAAGTTTCTCCAGGAGGGCGTAACACGTGTGGAAGTAACCTCACCACCAGTAAAAGTCATCCCACCACCTGTAAGAGTCACTAACGGCAATGATGGGACATACATTACCCATACCAACTCCCCACCCATGAGCACCACCAATTGTGCTCCCTGCTCCCCTGTTTGAACATACTGAACACATAAAACCCAACTGAAAGAGATTTGGAGCACAACTGGCCTATGAGCTTAACAGTATCAAGAGCCCAAAAGCCTGCATCTGCCAACTACTCAGCCTGAGTAAGAGGCAGTGCCAAGGCAGCGGGAAGGTAGGTGTTTTTGAGGTGGTGTGCTCTGGCTAAGGTGGTGGGGGTTGTATGGATAATTGGGCACTCACTCACCACAGCCAATCATCAACATCCTTATTCGAAAAACTGAACTAGTTATATCAAAGGACAGTTGACATCGACCCACACAATCAACTACCAAACAATATATATGACAATAGCCAACGTTAAGCGAGTTGGACAGCAGGCTACAAATTGCGCACATGTTTTGCATGCAGAGGTTAGTAACCACTTCCATAAAAAAAGAAAGAAAAAAAACAGTCAAAAAGATATTTCAAAGGATTAACTTACTGCTACCGCTGTAGTCTAAGCCATTTCTTGATGACAAGAGATCAACAGACATCAAAACTCATCGGTTTATACGCCAAACTCATCCACACAGACTCACTGACTGAGGTAAAGAAGTTCAGAAGGGCTCTCTGTGCTCAAGGTCTCACGCTGCTACATTGTGTGCATTTCAACTTATCTCTAGATTAGTTCTCATCTAAGGCAGCACCCGATAAACAGAAACAACTGCACAGATTCCCTGTTATTTGGTTGCGTCCGTTTCTCTGTGAAAATGTAGTGCACAGTTACAGGAAAAAAACTGTTACATTGATACTTAATGAGCAAATAGAGTAAATAGTGAGACATCTTCATGTCCATCTTATGGACAGACAGTCTTTATACAGTCTGGAGGATCAGTGCAGTAGTGGCCGTGTACTGGCTCTTGTTAATCTGCCTGTCTAGTGACCCAAATAGACAACCAATAGTCCCTCATCCGAGATGAGGACAAAGGACTTGTAAGTCACGTGATTCCTGGACCATGTGTAAAGTGTGAGGGTATCGCCCTTAGCTGAACATTTTACACACATTTATAGGAAGTGTAACAGCCAACCACAGTGATGGTAGGGGTGAGGATGGACTCAATGATGGCAGTGTAAAAGTGCACCATCATTGGCTTTGGCAGGTTGAACTTTTTTCAGCTGCTGCAGGAAGTACATCCTCTGCTGTGCCTTCTTAGTGAGGTAGCTGATGTTCAGCTCCCACTTGAGGTCCTGGGTGATGATGATGCCCAGAAAACGGAGGGATTCCACAGTGCTGACTGGGGAGCCACACAGGGTGTTGGGGGCAGGTGGGGCTGGGTACTTTCTTAAGTCCACAACCATCTCAACTGTCTTTAGAGTGTTGAGCTCCAAGTTGTTTTGGCTGCACCAGGACACCAGATGGTCAATCACCCACTTGTAGGTGGACTCATCCCCACCAGAGATGAGCCCAATAAGGGTGGTGTCATCAGTAAACTTCAGGGGATTGACTGACTGGTGACTGGAGGTGCAGCTGTTCATATACAGGGAGAAGAGTAGAGGGGAAAGGACACAGCCTTGAAGGGAATTGGTGCTGATGATCCAGGAGTCAGAGATGCGTTTCCCCAGTTTCACATGCTGCTTCCTGTCAGATAGGAAGTAGGTGATCCACCTACAGGTGGAGACAGGCACATGCAGCTGAGAGAGCTTGTCGTGCAGCAGGTCCGGGATGATGGTGTTGAAGGCAGAGCTGAAATCCACAAACAGGATCCTGGCATAGGTTCCTGTAGAGTCCAGGTGCTGGAGGATGAAGTGGAGCGCCATGTTTACTGCATTTTCCACAGACTTGTTGACTCTGTAGGCGAACTGCAGAGAGTCCAGGTGTGGGTCAGTGACAGTTTTAAGGTGGAACAGAAAAAGGTGCTCTAAAGACTTAATTTCCACAGAGGTCAGGGCGACAGGTCTGTAGTCACTGAGTCCTGTGGTCCTTGTTTTTTTGGGGACGGGGATGATGGTGGAGGTCTTGAAGCAGGCTGGTTGGTACATGGCATGTCTCAAGAAAGGTGTTAAAACTGTCTGAATATTGGAGACAGCTGATCGGCACAGTGATTCAGGGTGGAGGGAGAGACAGAGTCTGGTGCAGCAGCTTTGCAGGGGTTCTGTCTCTTGAACAGCCTGTTAACGTCGCTCTCCAGGATTGAGAGAGTCGCCCCTGCGGTAGGGGGAGGAGGGGGCCTCTAAGGTGGGCAGTTGTGGAGAGGTCCAGGCCTCTGCTGAAGTGGGGGAGGAAGAACTGGTGGTCAAGAGCTGATGGATGGCGTCATGGGTGGTGGTGTCAGGACTGCCCCATTGTCTTTCAATTTCCATTAACCCCCTTAAATCAGCCTCTGAGACTGTGACTGGAACATTCACTTTTTGGATTGGTTCAACTTTAAATCAACCAGTGAAGATTGCTGTGAATGACTAATAAGATTGGCCCGGGTCTGAAGCCACGTTCAGGACAGCTTGGAGCCCAACTTGACTCCTCTGTGTCAAATTAACCTACTACCATTGAGGATGTAATCTAGAAAGGTAGTACTGACCTGTTTCCGCCTTCTTCGGGGTCGTGCAGTGTAGCCTCGATGCCGCTGTCCGTCTCCACATCCTCATGCATCTCAGGTGGGACCAGGGCTCCCGTGTCCTCATCCGTAAAAGTCTCACACTCACTGTAGGTGCTCTCTGAGCCCAAGTAGGCACTGTCTGTCACCTCGTTTTGCTAGCACAAGAAGCACAGAAGATTTACTCTTTCATTTAGTTAAAGAATCCACAATTTCAGCCACTCACATACATACATACATACATACATACATACAGATACCCATGCAGGGTTTGTATTTGACCTTCACACACACAGTTACCATATATACATGGGTAAAACTAGGGCTGTCTCAAATGCCTTATTTTGGGCTTCAAATATTCAGCAGCAAGTATTCGAAGGTATTCAAAGCTTTGCTACGACGAAGGGGCTGGAGAGACCGATAACCGGCTGTGCAATAATCAAATAAATGACAAACTTAAGACTATTAGACTAAATTACTCATATGTTTGTTGGCACTCAGCTCTTTGGGGGTTATCTTCACAAATTTGAATTATTCCAGATGTTTGACTTTTTGGACATCTTTTTTTTTTTTTAAGCCAATTTATTTTAGTCATTGTACAGGTTGTGTTTGGTTACAATGAAATTTGTCTTCTGCATTTAACCCATCCAACTGCATAGGAGCAGTGGGCAGCTGCAGCGCCCGGGGACCAACTCAGTTCTTTTTCCTATTGCCTTGGTCTGGGGTACAGGCAGGAGTATTAACCCTTACATGCATGTCTTTTTGATGGTGGGAAGAAACCGGAAACCCACACAATCACGGGGAGAACATGCAAACTCACAAGGACCTGGGACAGCCTGGGGTTCAAACCCAGGGCCTTCTTGCTGTGAGGCAACAGTGCTAACCACTGGGCCACTGTGCCGCCCCGAGCTGCAAGTCACATCCTATGACATTGCATTGTGCATAGAAGAGAAGAGAGCTAGCATGCTGCGTTCAACATGGACACCGGATGTCCTTATTGCGGATGAAAACTGGACGATAAAAGCAGACACCGGCAAATTATGCAGACAACGGCAGACGGCACTGCCGTACAAAGTTAAAATAGTTATGCAGCCGTTTTTATTTCTACACAAAGCAAAACCCAATGTTAACCATGTGGTGTGAGTGAGAGAGTATTATCGAATATAATTATATAAAACAAACAAAACAATTATGTATAATTTATCTTTTTCTGCAAACAGTACATCACCATAGCAACCATCGTCCTGTACAGTTTTTTGCCAACTGCTGTTTAGTCTGGGGGGGGGGGGGTATTTGAAAACTGATTTTGCCACCGATTACCATGGCTACAATCGAAGGCATCGAAGCATTCGGGTCAGCCCTAGGTAAAACCCTGTCTTTTTTCTTTTTCTTACTTTTTACTGGCTCTCATGTTAAAATTGTTGCATTGCACATTTTGCTCACCAAAATGTGCTATATAATTAAAATTTGATGACATGTTTATTGATTGATTATCATCATTACGCAATGAACAAATGATTTTTTCACTTGGTTAATAATTACCTGTCAAAAACAGTACTACAGGACTCGTGGCTAATTTATGCATGACAGTGTGAACAATATGTGAACTATGTATAGTAGCAAGACTCATTTCAAAACTTTATCACAATACTTCTTAAAGCTCATCTCATTTTCATCAATGTGGTTTTTCTAGGTTTTGTTTAAATACAAAATATATCTCCTGAAAAAAAGTTTTCTTGTGAGCATTGCCGCCAAGACAAATAAAAACAATCCACGGCCATTAATAGTGGCAGGCTATCCCGTTGTTATACAACATCAGCAGGGTTCATCATAGTTTAGTGTACAGCGGTTTTCAGAAAAACCTGTAGAAATGGACATCAAATGAATTTTCCCAATTCTGTTATGCATCAGGGATCCAGCAAAACTTAAAGACCAATCGAGAAACCCAAGAAATGGATACCCGTTTCAAGGAGCATGTTTTCAGAGTTCATGTATAGCAAGAGCCTGTAAATGCCCCAGCATCCTGACAAATCACAAACCATAACCAGGCTCCGGACACACACCGCTGGCTCTTAGAAGGCTGTGCCAAGCAAAACCTGCTACCTCCAGACAGAGAGGACAAAAATACAAAGTGCCCTTCATAAGCTCCAGGCTTCCCAAACAGGAATTAAATCCAAAATGTTCTGGTATAGAATCTATAGGACAGAGCAGAATGCTAGGAGTTGTTAGCCAGTAGAAGCAATGGAAACATGAAGATACAAGCCAGGTGAGTCACAATGCTAAGCCTATCCTTCCTACCTGCCTATGTGGCGTTCCGAGTGGGGCAAGGCCCAGCGGGCTTTCAGACATGCCCAGAACCATGCTTTCAGTCCGGCCTCACAGACAGGAAAGCTGGCCTGTCATGAGACCCCTGCAGTGTGCCCTGCTAGCGTTTCCTGCCTTTCGCTCCCAGGGACAGGGAGAGAAAACGAGTGAAAAGTGGAAAAAAAATAAAATGTCCAAACAGCTCCTCTAGCTCCGCTGGGTCGACTGAGGGGAGGAGACAGAGTCCAAAGAGCGGTGGAAGGCAGTCGGACAACTTGTTCTCCTCTCCAGTCCAGGTTTAAAAAACACAAGACTTGCCGTGAGACTCTTTAATCTTTACTGCCGGTCGGGAGTTCCGGTTGCTGGCCGAGCGAGACGGTGTAAATGATTAAGCCTCGTTCCACCTGTGTCCCGGCTCTCATGTATAGTAAGACAGACGAGGGCTGTACATGACGGTGCTGCCATAACTGATTGGCTCAAGTCTAAGTGAGGGAAACTAGCATGTCATCAGGATGGAAAAATAACCAACTGTCCCTCCTCCTAAAAACAAGCTATATGGCGAGATATACTATATATATAGAAAAAAAAATGGGCTAAGAGACATTTATGCTTACGATAACCTTTTTGCTTTCCAATTAAGATACAAACAAGTAGAGAGGTGGTGGAGGGCGTACCAAAAAGGGGGAGAATTCAGAAAAAGGAGGTGGCAGTTGGGTGGGGCGTTTAATTTCTTTCGTGCCAGGCCTCCGCTGAACAGCCTCACCTCACCTGTTTTGAGAGCAAACAGCCACTGAACAGCACAGCCATTGAGAGAGGAGCCCATTTCTGCCAGAAGCCTGGGGGGGAAAACTGAGGTCGACGGGCACAGGTGTGGTATCTACTTCAAAACGCATCCGCCGGCTCCCCACAAACTCAACTCCAGTAAACAGCAGCCAGCTACCAGAACATTCCAGCTAAGAGAAATATTGAAAAGCCATTCACACAATTCAAACCAGATGTAAGTCAATTACTCCTCCAAAAAACACAGGTCCATCATTATTCATGGTCGATTTTTAAAAGTAGTGACCCATTATGGTGTAGCTGAACCTGTTTATTCAGCCCAACCAACCATTAGTCAAAAAGAAACAGTCATATATACAGTATAGCTACTATCTATGCTGTTATTACTGTATTTATCCACTCCATATGCTGTCTCATTCTAACTGCAATGTTGTGAATAACTCATTACAAATGTACAAATGCATACTGGCACACGGACACGCACACACACAACAATATTATGCGCATTGAGGTACCCCATATATATTTACCTTTAGTTTTGTTCATCTTAGTTTGCATACACACACACATATACCTATATATATCATAACCCTAAAACCATATATTATACATCATATATATATATATATATATATATATATATATATACTAGAAGAACCCCGCTACAATGTAGCGGTTTGGTTATCCACCCGTCTAAATCTCCCTCCTCTTCATCCTGCCAGCTGACCGCCTTCCCCCAGCCCCTAAACCCCCCCCACTCCAACTCCCTCCCCCCAAATGCTCAGAATCATCTGAAATGCAGAGAAAAGTGGTTTTTAGTCATTTTTAGAAAATGCATATTTTGCATAATTATTATAATTATTTTAATTTTCTGCTATTTTTCTGGTCCTCTCTGGAACAATACCTACCACCTCCAAAAAAAATTGGGATCATAAGTGCATTTTTGCAAAAATGTATATTTTGCATAATGCCAAAAAATGTCTTAAGTCCCAGAAAAAATTGCTATATTGGTGAAAAAATCAAAGATGCTCAGAATCATCTGAAATGCCGAGAAAAGTGGTTTTTAGCCATTTTTAGAAAAATGCATATTTTGCATATTTATGCATAATTTTAATTTTCTGGGATTTTTCCCTTACTCTCTGAGACAATACCTACCACCTCCAAAAAGAATTAGGATCATAAATGCTTTAGTTTTCGGTCCCGCTATCTACACTAACACACACACACTAACACCACACACACACACACATTCCGAAAATATATGAGTAGATATATATATAAAATCATTTTTTTACTTTTTATATATTTTCTTAGCATTTTTTTAGTTTCAGTGTTGAAGAACATTCATCATTTCATGACCCTTGCTGTACTGTGTAACTGTTCCTTAAACTCCCTGTGCCTGAAAACAAATAGAAAGAGCAAACAGACCAGATTCTGATTCTACAACTACTCATCAGGCACTGTGTCAGCAACTCTCATTACAGAGCTGCTGGGAGATTTACTGGTCTCAATTGATACTCTCAGTATCCCCGTGTCTTTAATTCTAAACTTGCAAATTCAATGTAACCCCGCATGTGGTCCCAAGTCCTCAATACCAGCTTCAATTCCCACGAGAAACATGTGAAACAAAAGGGCCCTAAGGTTCTGAAAAGAAAAGCCACATCGACTGTAGTTTGGCCCCGAGACATAGAAACCCTCTCAATGCACTTATCAGCCATGCCAAGTGGGGGCGCTGATACTTTGTAGTGCACAGACAGTGTTGGCATACTGTGGCCCACTCACAACATGCTTCCAAATGCACACAATGGCTGAAATAACCCAACCCTGCCAAGATCAGCAAAAATTAGAGTAAAATATACAGACTTGGAGCACAAGAGAAGACAGGAATCCCAGATATGCTAACCGTGATTTGATAAAAGAAAATAATAACTTCACACACGTGTGAAAAGTTCAGACAAGTTCCAAATCACTCAACACTTGTCAAAAGAAAAATTCTAACAATGAAGGAACCCTGCCAGATGTTATTTTGGCAAGTGCAGAATAGTCACAGCACACTAATGATAGCTCTGCTAACCATTCACAGAATTACAGTGGCATATGTGGGAAAGTGCACAGGGAGTTCAGCCTGCGACCAGAACGCTCTGCCGCAGGGTGGACCAGCGAAGAACTGGGGCAGAGGAAGTGATGCATGCATGTTCACTCTCTTTCACCGAATTACTGAATTTCCCAAAAAAAAAAAAAAAAAAAAAAAAAAAGAGTTAGGTGCCATGCCCTACCTCATCATACTCTTCGGGGCAACCCACAGCGCCATCCTCTGGGCTGTAGTGGACATCGTAAACCTGAGGCTCTGGACCTGGGGGCACAGAGAGACAGAGAAAATAGGACGCGGTTAATTTGTCTGAAAACAAAAACCACAATGTCAACAAGAAGCCGGGAGCTAAAACAGACACACGGGATTCATGTATGCGTTGACTGTATACGCCGTCATTGTGCACGGCCAACAATGACAGCGGCAGCAGGGGGGAGTGGGATTATAGCAGGTGGTTAAAGCAGCAGAAGGGACTGTAAAATTATAAAGGTTAATGAAATAGAAAAAAAGAAAAGATAGCTGTATACTTTTCCTAAATCTGAAGGTCAACATGAAACCTGACTGTTTGACAAGCTGATAGGTTGTCAGACTGCAAGCTGAACCATGTTTATTCAAACAACACTGCTCAGATTAGCTAAATCATGTCTTAGCCGACCCACTTTAAAATGCATATACTGCTGAAGTCTTCATGCTTGGTGGAATACAGAATATTATATAACTTACGCTTACATGTCAAAGGCTATGAAATGGCATGTGACCGAGCGTATCGACAAAATAAAACAATAAAAACAAGATTTTTGACCCCTATCAAAATCAAATTAGTCAATAAATGTTAGTTTTGAAAGCACCTGCAGAGAGGCGGTGAAACCCGAGACAGCCCCCAATACGATGGACTCCCATGAGCCTCTGGGGTGCCTGTATCTAGTAAACAGAGCAGTGAGCAATGCCCTGCAGAGAGAATGGAGTACAAACAGTGCTCTCGACAGCAACTGCTGGGATATAAACCACCGCTCTCCAGGAAGCCTCACTGCTTGTTTAGGAGGAATGAGACCGCTTTGAATGGGGTTGGGCAGGAGAGAGAGGCCCTCTATTTGGACTGAAGGCCTGTGGTATTACCTGGCAGGGTCTCAAAATACCACAGACAGACAGAGAGACAGAGATTCTTGATTTTCTCATTGCTTGACCATTCCTTCAAGCAGCCAAGTGGCGACTAGACCAACATGCCAGAGACGGTGCAGGAGACAAGGTATTTCCATGCCCCACAGGGCTGCTTTATGAAGGTCCCCCAGCCCAATAACAAGTACGGGAGAGGAGGAACAATGGAGAAGGTGGAGGTTGGGAGTGCTGGAATAAACGCTGAAACAGGAACAGCAGGTTCAGGGTGGGGTGTTTGGGGAAAGTAGTGGGGTGGGGTCACTGACAGTACAGTGGATCCTGACTGACCTCCACACAAAGCAACTAAGTAGATGAGCCACAAAGGTCCATGTTGTCTTTACAGACACGGGGGAGTTCTGACAGCAGTGTGAGCTCTGATCTTCACATGTCAATGAGAAACTGATGTCTGATAGGAAATACCCAATTTGTTTTCAACTTCCTCTTAAGTAAAAACAAATTCTGTATATAAAGCCACGTGGCAATGAAAACAATTAACCTAAGCAAATCAAAATGACAAATCCGCCGTGTAATCCCATAACTGTTACCTGTGTGAATGAATAAAGTCTAAAATTTGTCTTCCAGCTTGCTGATATGTTTACATCATTCATCTCCATCATTTCAAAAGCCTTATATCAATCAAAATCCCAGCTTCCCTGTAATTCTGAAAAGCCCCCCCCCCTCCCCTCTCAGATTCTTTTTATTCAAACTGATATTTCTTTGCTGGAGGCTTCATTGACACACAAAGGTTACTCCATAAAATTTTCCACATGAGAGAGCCGAAAGAAATCTGACAAGATGAACTGACGAAGATGCTCCGACATAAACAGCCTCTGATCCTCTGCTTCCTTTCTCTGGGAAACAACTTTATGAAACAATTACCAGTCAACCCAGTAAAAAAGGAGAGAAAGAGAGAAAGAAAGAGCACAATGAAAAGCAATGGTGAATAATTTAGGCGAAAAGGACTACCCTCCCGCTCTCCTTCCCTCCCTCCCTCTGAAACTCAGCCCATCATCCCATGTGTCTGGGTGCCTCACCCTTTCCAAAACATGACTTATTAAACAGGGTGGGTAACATGAGATGTGTAACCCAGAAAGCCACGGGAGGAGAGTGTCACAGATCGATGAAAACACCAGTAGCTTGGAAAACACTGGGCAAACAGCTCACTGTAAATGTAACATCAACACAACCTGCGCAGTGTGTCAACACAAGTGGTGCACTCTCTATGTAATGATGTCAGTTAGGCCCGGAGGTGTCGGTCACAATCATGTCAACGGCGATGACAGATACTAGAGTTGCACAGTGAACAAATCCATCATGGACACTTTACTAGCTGCTATGAAACGCAAGAGAATGCTGCTGGAGCTGCAAAGTGACTCCACGATTTACACGAGAAGGCAGGAGAAAAGACCTGACACTGAAAATAAATAGTCCCAGGGCGACGCCCTCTGCTTCACAGGAAACATCCCTCCGTCATGCTTTAAATGGCCGAGGTGAAGGCCGGGATATCCTGATTACTCGGGCTGTCCGCAGAACCTCATGAATTGCGGCCATTGTATGATGAGGGGTGTACACGGGCTGCTGCACCGAACATCTGGTTTTATGGCTTGTAAAACAGGTCAGGGAGGCAGATATGGTGCTAGGAAGAGAAACATTTTGAGTTTGGTAACAAAGAATTTGGGTCAGCCTGTCTTTCCTCAGCTGGACAGCAATGAAAAACTGTGAATATTATAGCCTGAAAGAAGCCCTCCGGGGCAGGGCTAAATAAAACCAACCATCCATTCATCCATCCATGCAACATGTATACAATACACACAGTTTGCATATGCACAAGAGTGTACATCAGTGCCACTCTTTGTGCAGGATATGAGGTTATAGAGAAAATAAACTTGGGCATGAAAATATTCTTACCTTGTGCTTGCCAAACAGTCCTTAAAATGCTTACACACAATTGTTTAGGGATGAGCTGATTAAGTGCTAATGACCTTTTTTTTATCCTCTGTGAATAGTACCATGGCCATTGAAACTCTAGTTAAGTGTCTTGATGCATGCTCAACAATCCAGGTAAGAAAATCAAATAAGGTTGAATCAGTTCATCTGGATACAACGTTTATGGTCAGATACGTTTCATCCCTCAACTAAGTGACATCTTCAGTCTAAACGGACTGCAGGTATCTATGTTAAGAGGGAACGACCATCCCTGAATCGCGGGGGGGCGGGGGGCTATGAGTACATCTGTTGCCATCTTACAATGCTGTGATTGCAACTATTCCCGAACCCTCTGTGAATAGTACACATGGTCATCGAAACTCTAGTTCATGGGCACACCCATATTTGATCATGAAACTGGTCGTTGGTTTCGGTTGTTATACATCTGTCACCATCTTACAATGCGGTGACAGCAACAATCCCTAATCCTCTGTGAATAGTACACATGATCAATGGTCACACCCCTATTTGCATATGAAACTGCCCGTTGGTTTTGGTCGTTAGGCACTGTATTGTTTATAAGGGGTGGAGATACCTGCAGTCAGTTTAGACTGAAGATGTCACTTAGATGAGTGATGAAACGTATCCGTTAATAAACGTTGTATCCAGATGAACTGATTCAACCATCTTTGACCTTTTTTTATTATCATTTTTTATGTTCATAACCTTTCATAGTGCCATGTCTGTCATATTTTGAGTGTGACGTTTCCTGCACTGACAAACAGGGGAAAAAAAATGAGTAAAGCATGACATCAGTACTTAATGAAACTCCTACAGAGAAGACGTCCAAGATCAACTCTGGTGACTCACCTCCATTGCTGATGGCGGAGATTCCCCTATGGAAGTCCTCGAAGCTGATCACCCCCAAGCCGCTGGGGTCCAGGAACTTGGTCAGATCTTTCACCTTAAAAGAGACAAGGCAAAAAAAAAAAAAAAAAAAAACACTTAAAACTGTGTGTCATCACTGCAACAGAAAAACTCTCTTCCACCCTGTCAGATGGGGCGGTTTGCCTTGGTGCCTCATGAATTAATCAGAGCCAGTTCTGTCATAACGACCGTGATACAAGGGGGACGACTCTACGAGAGAGAAACCTGCCCGACTTTGACTGTATTTTATGAATATTTAATGAAATCAGGAGTGTTGTGCAATATGAGAGCAAGAACAGAGTCCCTGCATCTGAACACAAGTTACCTGAAACCAATGAAAAGTTGTAAAGTTTGATTTTTAAAACATAACCTTTTGACTGCAGAATCCCACAGAGCATCAGGAGGATTTTTACTCTGGAGGAATAAAAATGTGCTTGTAAAAACATCCGAGGTCGTCAAACCCGTTGCAAACATCAGATATTGCGGATTTTACGACATACGTGACAGTACGTTTACAAGGCTTTTACAAGGTACCTGGTCTTTAGCAGACATGAAAGGAGCTGACCTGCAGCAGTTGACATAAAAGGGAGCGTTAAAGAACGCTAGGGTGTCCGAGTAGTGTAGCGGTCTACTCTGTTGCCTACCAACCCGGAGATCCTGCTTTGAATCCCCGTGTTACCTCTGGCTTGATCGGGCGTCCCTACAGACGCAATTGGCCGTGTCTGCGGGTGGGAAGCCGGATGCGAGTATGTGTCCTGGTCACTGCAGCGCCTCCTCTGGTCGGTCGGGGCGCCTGTTCAGGAGGAGGGGGGAACAGCGTGATCTTCCCACACGTTACGTCCCCCTGGCGAAACTCCTCACTGTCAGGTGACAAGAAGCGGCTGGCGACTCCACATGTATCGGAGGAGGCATGCGGTAGTCTGCAGCCCTCCCCGGATCAGCAGAGGGGGTGGAGCAGTGACCGGGACGGCTCAGAAGAGTGGGGTAATTGGCTGGGTACAATTCAGGAGAAAAAGGGGGGGGGGGAAACAAAACAAACAATGCCAGTTACAATACCTACAGTGTATCTTCTGAGATGACACCGAAAGGTTAAAGCTTACAGATTAGGACAGTTTGTTTTCAGTTTTTAAATTAAAAAGGTTCACACATGGGATTACAGAGTAAACCATGTACCCTTCAATTCCATGCAATATAGAAAAGAAGAAAATGTCAGTTTGATTCATCTTGGCAATGTCATTGTTACACTGACTGTGTCACTATATGTCATTAAAAATTCCTGGATGTAGACGGGGGCAAGTTTAAAATGCATTTTCAGCGGCGTATATCCAAACACGCATCCACGTGTGCTCTCAGTGCGCAGCAAGACGGAGGTGTACGCACCGAGTCCCATGACAAGCAGTGACGTGATGTTCCCGTTATCTCCCCTCTCTGCTGGTAAACTGGCAACCAGAGGATAATGTGTGCTGAACAACAGTGACTGTGTAGCGTCAGAGAAACAGCTCCCTTGGACTGAAACAGGAACCTAAGGATTTGAAGATCACCCCCCCCCCCCAGACTTGTATCTATGTAGAGAGAATCAACAGTGGCGCCAAGCAATCAGAATGTGCACGCACAAATGACAGAGGGAGCCAAATGTGGTGCGTTGCGCATTTCCACAAACTCGTCATTACGCTGTCACTCCGGGCGGCGTATCGCTGACACAACGAGCTGGGAGGGAGCCTGACAGTGTGGGGGGTGGGGGTTCTGAGGTTTCTGTGGTTCCGACTCGATCCAGCCCTGAGAGAAGGAGGGGCACAACGCGAACACAGGCATTTCTCAAGGGCTTTCAATTTTCACTTCTGACTACACGGTTTGTAACCATTTTTACACACACACACACACACACACACACACACACACACACACACACACACACACACACGAGAGTTCATCTGCTTAGCAACGCTGAGCTCCAACTCACACAGCTTAGAGGCTAAGACTGCTAATGAACTCTGGATTGACTTGCCCAGAGCTTCTCAGAGAAAGCCCAGTGATTTCTGATCTGGGCTTGGTGACGGACACCCAGCTGTAGGAGAAGGCGACATGGAGCGTGACCCGATTTCAATGAGAGGGAGGTTAACGCGGAGTTGATGGGCTGACCTATATTAACTTTTGGACCAAGTTGAGTCTGGATCTAGTACAAGACACAGAATGAGGGTGAGAGTGAGGTGTCTAGCTCAAGAACATTTGAGAAAAGACACCTGACTGTTAACAGGAATTGACTTTTGAGATCTTGTGCTCACGAGCCAGCCTCTTTTACAGCAAGGACTGCCTGCTGCATCAAAATGATTTATCGTTTTTACCCTTTATGTATTCAGGAAGGGCATCCGATATAAAATTTTGCCAAATCATTATGCAGATTGACAAGACCGCCATCGGTGCTGCGCCCTCACAGGGTACTGACGGAAACTATCAAATCCGCTGTGGCGACCCCTGGGGAAACAGGGAACAAGCCAAAAGAGGAAGAAGAAGAAGACCCTTTATGTCTTACTTGCTCCCAAAAGTGTGTTGCGTTTTTGGGTGATGTACAAGAAACAACATTCAGTCACTGTTAATTCAGTGAGCTCCACATGGCGATGAAAAATGTGCACACCAGAAAACAAACAATAGTAACAAAACGATTAGATGACTGGTCATGGACATTATGCAGTAGACACAAAAACCCAATAGTCTCAATGGGTGAATGACTCATTCATTTGTACAAGATACTGTGTAAAATTTGACTGACTGAATGAAGTCTCTTCAAAATCCTGGCCCCCTTTTGAAAATCCTCTCCAGTGAAAGAGGTTGATGACTGGTTAGAGGTTGTGTAGGAGGTGAGGCGTTTAAAGAGGCTGGAACTTGTTGCTCATTGTGAGGAATCCCATTAAGGTAAAAGGTTGACATTTACAAGGCGGTGGCTAGTGGGTAGCAAGTGTCTCGCTGTTCCATCTCAGAACAGAGCGTCATGGTGCACAGGAAATAACACCTCTCTCTCTCTCTCTGCAGACAGAGGTGAGAAGACAGGGGGATGACAGCAGGCTAGCTAAAAGCAACACTTTTCCTTCCGTCCAAATCTATGCACCCTAACTTGTCCGAGATGCATTGCTACAATGTAGACCCTCTATTCCGATGTTAAAACTTTCATCTGCTTTAGGAAACATGCAGACACGTTCAACTTTTGGGAATTCTGTTTACTTAAGGAGATATTATATTCCATCCATTATCCAAACCGTTTATCCTGCTCTCAGGGTTGCGGGGATGCTGGAGCCTATCCCAGCAGTCATAGGGCGGCAGGCGGGGAGACACCCTGGACAGGCCGCCAGGCCATCACAGGGCCCACACACACACATTCACACCTACGGACAATTTAGTACAGCCGATTCACCTGACCTACATGTCTTGAAGAACCGGAGCACCCGGGGGAAACCCACGCAGACTTGGGGAAAACGTGCAAACTCCACACAGAGGACGACCCGGGATGACCTCCAAGGTTGGACTACCCCGGGGCTCTAACCCTTGCTGTGAGGCGACTGTGCTAACCACTGCGCCACCATGCCGCCCTAAAATCTAACAATTATTTTGAGAGAGAAAAAAAAGGGTGTATTTCCAGCCAATCAGGTCAGGGCTGGGAAAACGGCTGTTTACTTCTGTCAGTTCTGAGGGATGGCTAATGTCAGTAGTAGCTAACGTTAGCTAGCTACAAGAGTTCCTCAGTTCTTGAAGAGATATTATATTTCCCCATAAAATGAATGGCTGAATGTTAGGAACCCTACACAGTGGAGAGGACTGATGGCATCACAGCTCAATTCATATTACAGTTTAAACCAATGGAACTGGCTCATCAGCATCCTCAGCTAGAACACCGCTTTTCCCCCCAATTATGTGTTCAAGTCAATATTATTAATACAAGGGCAAAAAGTCACAGACATACACAGAAATCAGCCTGTGTAGTCTCCCCACCACTAATGTCCCAATCCACAGTTCAAAAGCAAAAGTTGTTTATTCTAGCATGAGTGACTTGGCGGCAATTCTAGAAATCCCACGTGTCATAGCTCACTTCACACAGATAAGCCATCATAGCTAAGGGCAAGGCAACACTCTCCACCTCACTTTGTGAAGGAGAGCAGTAAACAGAGATCATACTTGGAGCCCATTCTGTCCCACGCTTAGCAAGCAGCCAAGGCACAGTGTTTTGTTTTTTTTGGGGGGTTTTTTCTCCCACCGTTCCCTCTGTTTGTGTCTAATCGTTGCAGTGGTACGCCTGACTGGTCCTATAAAGACCAATAGTGCACAGGAGCCCGGGGAGATGAATACCTCTGGGGTAGAGTCTTTTCTCTGATGGGGGGTTACACAATAGCCGCTGAACAAAGCTCCGATAACAGTTCTAATAAGGCTGCCAGTGGAGCTCTTCTGCTAAAGACGGGGAGACAGGTCCAAATGATAGTATTTTTTAATGGAGAACACACACACACACACACACAAAACGGGGGTCAGGGCATAGGGCATTCCTTTGAGGATTTTAAAAAGTCGATACAATGCTGTTGGCTAATGGACAGTGGCTGGAGAAAGGCGGTGTGTGTGTGTGTGTGTATATATATATATGTGTGTGCCAGTCACACACACGGGATCCAAACCAATAAGTGAGACTTCCAAAAAGATTTATCTACCAGGGACTTCAGGGGTGTGGGAACTGACCTTGCTGCTGAGTGACCTTTCACTTTTTTGTGGTCCCCCAAAAGTCTAAATGATCACCAGTTAACATACCTCCAACCAGACAGGGGAGGTATAATAGTGAAGTCTGCTGGTGAAATGCTGGGTAAGCCATACGGCTGTGTACCACTGCTCCGGAGAAAGTGGCCCGCCATTGGCCCTCATCAAAACCTGATGCAGCGCCGTCCACAGAAAGATACATCTGTTCGGCTCCACGACAAGAAGGTCACCAGTTTCAATCCCCGATCATCTAGAAAACTGAATTAAAAGCATCCCCCCTTTTTTTGGTGACAGGGTGCACTAAAGCAAGGCATTGAACCCCCAAAATGGTCAGTGGCCAGATCATCAGGACTGTTTTAGGACTGTGGCAGTTTCCAGGCCTGAATCAATAAGACGGTTGTTATGAATGGGAAGCGGAGTAGTACCGATAAATAAACCTGTCCTACATCAACCTCGTGTGCATTAATCAGTTTAAAAAAAAACAAAACAACAACAACATGGTGGAATAAGGGTGTAGAAAAAAATAAAAACAGCAACTGACAAGGACAAAGGAACTACAACTTCATGTCCAATTTCCACCACTGAACTTTTGGCTTAAAGGACACGACACTATTCTGTAAATCCATCCATCCATTATCCAAACCGCTTATCCTACCCAGGGTCACGGGGATGCTGGAGCCTATCCCAGTAGTCATTGGGCAGAAGGCAGGGAGACACCCTGGACAGGCCGCCAGGCCATCACAGGGCCCACACACATTCACACCTACGGACAATTTAGTACGGCCGGTTCGCCTGACCTACATGTCTTTGGACTGGGGGGGGGGGGGGGGGGCGGAGCACCCGGAGGAAACCCATGCAGACACGGGGAGAACATGCAAACTCCACACAGAGGACGACCCCCAACGTTGGACTACCCCGGGGCTCAAACCCAGGACCTTCTTGCTGTGAGGCGACCGCGCTAACCACTGCACCACCGTGCTACTCTTTTTTTTTTAACTTAGTTTTTATTTCAATTTCAACAACTTATACAACTAAATTCACAATTTTGCCTGCCGTTTTTTTAAATTTTTCAGCTGTACCTATATGGTTTACAGATAATTTAACAAAAGGAAATAAAAAATTCTAAAAGGAAAACAAAAAAAACCCTTTACTTCAGCTTGAAGTGTTAGTTGTAATGGAGGTATAAATTGAAGGTATAAATAAGTTATATTCTGTAAATATGATTTTAAAAAAAGCCACAGACTAAAGTTTCTGCAAAGCGATTCATACACCCTACACCCTTACACATGAACGTGTGTGTGTGTGTGTGTCCATGCTGTCACATCCACCATGAAGCTGCTCTACTTCCTGGAATCATTCTGACCAAGACATTTGCCTTTGGCACGTAAAGGTTCAGGATGTACATGCAAATGTGGTATTATTCCCCTACATCACGCAGTCTCCTACCACCGGCCTACCGGGGCCTTCCCAACACGGTACAACACAGACACCAAAGCCGAGCCTAGTTTATCAGCTGGGTGTAGTCCAGAGGTAAAAACTCTATCAAATCTGTTTTCTACAGACCAAGGAAGAAAATTCACCACAAGGAAAACAGCCATTTGTGATGCTTGCAGACACAGTAAAAATAAACCGCAAGACCAAACTATTTCCCACATTTAGAAATAAACAAATCCTGCTAATGAACTGATCCCTTGCTGTGAAATCCAGACTCCCCAATCCCTTTTCCCACTTGGCTGCAAGCTTTTCTAGCGCTCCAACTCTGGTTCTTGTTTACAGTGTTGTTTAGCCAGTCTCTGTATGAATTATGGCCCGACTGGGGGAAATTATTCCATTTTCTCCACCACACCACTAAAATACCACCGTCACCACAATGGTTCCTGGTATGATCTCCCTAATCTGAGCCTCTTTAGGGAGTGGAGATCATTCAAATCAGGGATATATCTGGGGAAGCGAAGCAGAACGATGTACCAAGGCAAAGCTCATTCCAGTGAAAAACAGGAACGCACCTTTACTCCAAAACAATGGTGTGTGTATGGTGTAAACTGCAGCTGAAATGCCTCTGTTGACACAAGATAGTCAAACACTAACACAGATAAACAATATTACAATCGAAGTATATTCCTGTTCACCATACATCCAGTAAACCGGCGTGTCTTATGTCATCAGAAAAAGCATCAGTTCTTTATGAACTATGAATCGGGTCTTTCACCAGTAATGAATGATACTGTATCTCTAAGATATGAAAAGTATGAAGTATTTGTAAATCATACCCGAGAAAACCCCACACCGGGGCTCCAGGCACCTAGCTGAAGACCTTGTGAGATTAGAGCTGTCCTTCCTCGTGTATTCAGAGTCGGCCTCCCGAACACTGTAAATCCAACGGCGGGCCCTTACATAACATTCTTTGGATACTGAACACAAGGGTCAGTGTGCTTCATGCTTACTTTTTGAAACAGTAAAAAAAACCAAAAAGACTTAAGCCTCCATCACCCCCCCACCCCCCCCAACCATCACCACCACCAGCAGTCACAAAACCAGTGAAATCGGAGAGGCCGCCTGGCTGAGACGGGAGGGCACAAACCTGCCCGTCGCCCTGGGAAACCTGAGACCAGATACCCTCTTTTCTTAAGAGACACACAGTAATCAATCTGCCCAATCTGGTTGGCGACACAAAAAGCAAATCTTTCTGGAGCGCAGACACGGGGGAAACTGCTGGGATGTGAATACTTCAGAGCTACAGGAGGAGAGGACCACTGGATATCCAAGTCCATACCACAACACCGAGGCTGGCTCTGCCTTGGAGCCCAGGGAAGCTCATGGTGTCAATTCATCTTCTCTGAAGCTCCTCAAAACAAGCAGAATGACGAACTGGTCAATCTCTTCCCCATCCATGGGAGGGGGGCAGGGTCAGGTGGCGGACGGTGTCAGACCCCATACAGTTCCTCTGACTCAGGAAAAAACACATTCTCCTCTTAATCCTTTAGAATGCTCTGCCTGGGGAGTCAGAGATACCTACAGCCGGGCCCGGCAAAGAGCAGGGGCAACACAGGCGCTTTGAACTGGGAGAGAGGGGATTATAAAGCGTGGTTAGTCAGTCAGCAACAGAGTTGGCTAATCTACATGGTTCAATACTCACACATGTAGCTAAAATCTTTAAAAAAAGAAACTGGTCCAATCCTTTATCTGACAGTGGTGTGCTGATGCTCCATCATATACACTAGAGGAACACAGATGGGTGTCTAAAATGCCCCCGCACATTTGCTCACGATTATTACCACATAGCAGCTATTTGAATATCTTCACGGCTTCAAAAACAAAAATACACATTTGAGGCTACAACCTGAGTGGGAGTCAAACAAGAAAATGGATTTTCATGAGAACTCAACCCTGCCAGTGTTATCAGGCACACCAGATCAGCATTTGCATCAAAGCCTTTCACAGTTATTTGCAAATGGAGGGCTTACTTGCTGAACTCATGGTCCTTCCTGTAAACATTTGTACATGCACAGAAGCACGCATGTTAGGCCAGAAAAGAAACTGACACCTTTTGTTTCGCTTTAATTATTGCTCAATGGCACTTTAGTCTGATCCAAGTAACCACCTTGCTCAACTCTCTACATTCAAAGTGTCCAGGAAAACAACGGGAGCCAACAGCCTTTCCGAGGGATAAAGAAGGGTGTGCAAGTAAAAGCAAACATTCTGAAAAGTACTAAGGGGAACAGAAAGGATTCTCTGTAGACTACTTCTGCTTAAATGGAAACACTCCTTTAAGGAAACACAAGATCCTGTTCTGCAGTGGATTCATTATTCCAGCCCAACCATCACTTGACAGCTTCGTCTTCTGTTATGAAAGACAGAAGTAGCACCTTTTCTCTCCCATGTGCCAAAGCTGTGAAACTGTAAAATATGTTTGGAGGTCTGAATACAGAGTCAGGGTCACTGATGGGAGTCGGACACCATCTTTCCACTCTCATTCCAACAGATTATGCCTGGGCCACAGAATATGCTAATGGGTAAAACACAATGTCAATGGACAAATGGGTGGGTGCCCAGCTTGACGGTTCATTACAGGCAATATGCTTTTGACAGATTTATCTAGATGATGACCTAAATCCTGATTCTTGAGCCCTTGCCAAATATAGATTACACACTAATCTAGGCATGGTTTTAATAATATGTGGCAGTATTAGCCAAATCCATTAAGCTCAATATTCAGAGCTGCTTTGTGGGGACCATAAGGAAAGAATGGTTATGACGGGTAGAGCCACCAGTAGATATGCTAAACTGATTTAGCTTAAGAACTGGGCCTAAAGCCCATTGCTGCCTATGCATAAAAGGCTTTGAAATACAGTATATGGTACGCCAGAGTGTTTCACCCTGCTTCGTTGTATGCCTGAGCAACACCAACCTAACCTTTCACAAAAACATAAAACTGCATTTATAAAAAATGAGATTTCAGGAGACAACAGATTATTTCTTCAGTTATTTTTCCATCTACATTTCAAGCAGAGTGACTGAACACAATCAGGTCTTTTATCTCATTTCACTTGGCACAAACATCTCAAAAACCATTAAAAAATTTTTTTTTCCCCTTTTAGTAACATGAGATGATGGAATTGGGCTGTGCCATCAGTGGGTTGGATTTCAGTCGATGGAATTAACCACGCATAAACAAACAATCGGGCTCTAACGTACAGTCAGGAAAAAATAAATTAGGTACAAGTACTTCATTTAGTTAGATATACAACAACTTCAAACTGGCCTACATAATTCTGTCTGTGAAGTCCATGCAAAACAAATAAACACAATAAACGGAGGGGATGCAATCTGGATCTCACCTGATCGGCGCCATAGGCGGCAGCAAACTCCATGAACTCTTCTATTCTAACAAAGCCGTCTCCATCTTGGTCCAGAGCATCGAACACTGCCTTCAGTGGAGAGGCGTCTTCCGCCCTCTGGTCTCCAGAAGAGACCACGGGCACGGAGTCCGGTACCACCATCTCAGAGAGAGAAACCGCCTCCACACTTTGCTCCGCAGTCCATCCGGTCTCAGAGGAACCTCTGCTCAACTCTTGAGCTGGAAAATCCAAAGCGTCTGGAACATGAAGATCCGAGTGTCCCCGCAGGTTCAGGTCCGTCGGCCTTTCCTCGTCTTTTTCCCCGTTGTGCCGTTCAACTTGCAAATCAGTACTCCAATCACTGTGCTCAGCCTCTGGCAGTTTCGAGTGCAACGTTTCCTCATGATGGACTTCGTCTGCTGTCAAACCCAATTCCAAAGCCATCGAGCAGTCCCTTTCATGTTGGGATTCGGAAAGATGGTTTTCTTCCATCAAATCCATACAGTCATTTTCTGCTGAGGGAAGGTGGTTGGGCAAGTCACCCTGGACTGGGGCATCTCCATCTGGGGGCACTGCTGGCAATAACTCCTCCAATGTTGAAACAGGGTTTGCGGAAGGACAGGGTGCGGACAACTCACCTTCACCTGGCTCCTCTGAGGTCGTATCTTTACTCAAGTCTATGGAGGCATGCTCCCCCCCGGGTTCCTCCGCTAGGGAATCTAACAGTGCACCTTTGCAAGTGAGAGAGGTGAGGTTGGTGGGACAGAGGCTGGGGCTCTCATCGCACACAGGAACCTCCGAATCCAGCAAAGGGAAGAACTCTTCTCGATTGCTTGCTGGTGTGCTGCAACAGTCAGTTATAACAGTATCCTGCTGAAGAGAGCTTCCAAATAAACCAGCCAGGGTAACATTACTGACTAGAGGCAGATCACTCACTGCTTCCAGGACTGAACCTTTGTCCTCGGTTTCAGGTGACACCCTCTCCCCTCCCTGGGAGAGAAGGGAGGGAGGGAGGCCTCCCTGCTCATCCTGTGAATGGAGGAGCAGCTCCTCAGTGACACCATGTGGGCCGGCTTCACCGGAACACACAGGGGACAGAGGAGGGGAACAGGAGTGTTTGGAAGACAGGAGGTCTACCAGCAAAGACGAAGTGTCTGCGCGAGTTCCAGGAGTCCTTTCTGAAATCTGCTCCAGGGATGAAGGTTCCTCGCAGCTCCAGGCATTAGCATCTTTGACAGATGGACCCTGTGTCCACTTTAGATGCTCACAGGGGGAATCCTCCCTGAGCAGATCAGAGGAACCAGGGTTAAACAACCACGAGAGAGTGATCTCATCAGTTATGTCATCAGATACATCGGGCTGTTGAGCAGGTTTTAACTCCTCGAAATGTATGCTTTGAAAACCAGTCGGGGCATCACTTCTCTCCAACTCCAAGATATGATCCCCACAAAAATAACCGGATGTCCTTAACAGGTTGTCTACATTTAGGGCGCTGTCGCTGAGAGCCTCTTCACAGTCCTCTTGGTCAACATGTTCAGCAAAATCCAAACCAGTTTGACCACTTTTGTTGAGAGGCAACAGACCGCCCTTGTCAGAGCCCAAGCTGAGGAACCCCAGGGGAGAACTGTGGTCCGTCTCCCATTCTGAAAGACCCAGCTGGGCAGACAGCACCGTCTGATCCATTTGTACGGAGGTTAGCTTGGCAAACTTGAGACAGCCGATCAAGTCTTATCTCAAGGTTGAGATCCAGAGCTTCGTTTCAAATGACGTCATGATGTTACGCGGCAGCGGACATCCACGGGCAATCTGGGCGTCGCGTCCCCGCGGGGATCCGCGTGTGAATAACACCATCTCTGTCGAGTTCTGACGTCGGGAAGGAAAGCGACGCCTCAGCATAGCTGGGCACTACTCCACGTCTAACCGCGGGACACGCCGGGTCAATTTCAAAACAGTTAATTTACATTTAGAAACAACGTTTAGTGAATCGGCAGGTGAGGAAGAACGGGCTCATTTTGACGTTTAGGGCGGCGATCTCTTAATGGCGTTCGCCCCTTTTTCTTTTTCTTACGGCGTCATGACTGGGTTAGTGACAATAAGGCAATTCAAAACTCGGCGCCGTTTCACCGACGTGCGAATGGTTTCTACTTACTGAATCCCTCCGCGCCATGGCGGCGCGACTGCTGCCCGTTACCCAACGCTCGTCCTGCCGACGAGCCGATGTCAACATTTGACCGCGGCCCCGAGACAAGAGCTGGCGCGGCGCCGTTTGATAGAAGGCACCGGCCAGCGCGAGGTTTATCGCCTCGTAAGCCAATAAGAACCTCAAACAAGGCGACAAGTCAATTAGCCAATCAGCCGACGAGCCAACGTTATCCTCTCCGGAGCTAATTAGCCGCGGAGCGATGATGGCGACGCGCGGCGGCGGCGGAAGCCGGGGGAGTCGGGCTCGGAGATCACCGCATCGCAAAGCGATTCACTCGACGTGTAACTCGACAAGAAACGATGTAATGTCGCGGCACACGCAGGGAAACGTCCAACGGCTAACTAACCGTTACACCGAGGGGCAGCCTGCTCCCTTTGCTGCCATTAGCCGGGGGGGGGGCTGCTAGCCGGCTAGCGAAATTAGCTTGTTAGCCAGCGAGCACGCCAAACGGTCCATCTTCTCTTCCCCCGACAGTGGTTTCAAATATCCGAACCCGAGAGGAAAGGAAGACGTTGAACCGCTCGCCTCGGAAGGGAATCCGGCAGCTATTAGTTTTTTTTTTATCCGCACTCGATGTCGCTTCCCTTCGTGGCAAAAGGAGGAATCCCACAGAAAGCCATCCACCTGTGTGTGTCCCGACAGGCCGGGCTGATGAAGGGGAGGCGAAACGACCCCTATTATTCTTCTTCCTCCTCCGCTCTTCTCCTGTAATAACGCGCCCGCCGTGACAGCACGGGGACACCGGCGGCGGCGGCTATCACCACAAATCTCTTTAGAGCGCTAATTAATGGTGACCCGATAGCGGAGGCCGAGCTCTCCCGCATCATCAGCATCAGCAGCTCCGTCCTCGTCCTCCTCCTCCTCCTCCTCCAGCTGCAGACACACGGCTGACGTCTCCACGCAAGCGTACAAAACAAACCGCAGTATCATAATCACGTTACTTTAACCGTCTCGTATTAAACACACGTTGGAATAGAAAACAGTAAGAGAATACAAACACTTTTATTATTTTTTGTTTTAACCTAAAACGCCTTCATTGAATAAACAAAATATGCTGATGAATCACACACAGACCGATGAATTACACATCAGTTACAGTCGCATTAATGAGCTGGATGGGTGCGCACAAGAACTCGCACGTCGTTTCTGAGCGCATCTCAATGTCCTAACGTGAAACGGGATCTTCTCGTCCTTCATCACCATGATTTATTTTTTTGATTTTTTTTTTTTTACCATTCACAGACGACCGGACAGGGTTCATGCGTTCATTTGCGTGTAAAAAGGGACGAACCGCCCCTAACTCGCCAGTGAAACCACCCTGCAATGACCACAAAACAACTATTCGGCGTGTTTGCGCCGTTCAGCACTTCTGCGTTTCTGATCCTTTTCCGCCCCCAGGTGAAACCACGCGGCACTGTGGCGCTCGTCAGCGGAGCTTTGTGCCGCGCGCCGCCGGCCCCCCGTGACTCGGGGCGAAGAGCGAGCGCTGCGTTATAACGCCCGCTGAGAGAGCGCGAGGGTCTGAACACGCTCGGCCGATGAAACGAGAGGCGGAAAACTCGACCGTCTTACCACTTTTATTTAGACTCGATGAGGCAAATACGGGAAGTCTCACAAGAGAATAACAAGAGTCCATGACCGAACTGCAACCACAAATACTCGCAGTTATGAAGGGTTTATTTATGTTGACAATCACACGTAAAGGACAAAACGCACTACTGAGCAGTTGGGCCGGACTTTCCGGGGATTTGATACCATTTGGTCCCTCAAAATGCGTAACACATTTGTTAAGACGTTTTCTAGGACACATTCGGCACTTAGGGTGTTCGGCTATGGCGACACCGAGTTGGTTGGCAGGGATCAGACGTAGCGAGTATAACCGGCAAATGACCCCTGACCCGCTCTTATCTTCGCTTACTTGTCTCTCTTCTTCTCTGATGACCAATAACCTAAAAAGAAAAAAAAACAAAAACAAGAGAGTCCAGTGGATTAGGACGAATTCAATTGTATTGGTGGCAAATAACAGAAATAACCAAAGGTGTCTCTTCAGGCCGCCACTGACTCGCACACTAACTACCACAGCGCCCCCTAAAGGTGAACACGATAAACTTCGTTTTACATTCACTTAGGCGTCTTGTTTCTGGTGACCTTTCTGACCTTTTAAGCCACCACAGACTCTGGTCTCTAATAAAACAGGCTTTAAAACTTTCCTGTTGAGAAAAAGCTCCCCCCCCCCCATCTTTCTCAATCTGCTAACCCCGCTTCATTCCTAATGCCTAGTGGAGTCTCTGTTGGTTTGCTTTGTATGTTTTTACACTCCTTATATATTGATGGGCCAAAACATTACGACCACACACACAGGTGAACCAAGTAACACTGATCATCTCCAAACAAGGGCACATGTCTGGTCTGGGTGGTAAGTGAACACTCGGTTCTCGTAGTCAACGTGTTGGATGAATCTCTACATACTAACCGGACTGTAAAGCGAGCAAAGAAGATCATCGCCGACCCCTCACATCCTGCTCATCACCTCTTCCAGCTCGTCCCTCAGGGAGGTGCTATAGGTCACTGTCAGCTAAGACTAAACGTGTCGCAAACAGTTTTTTTCCCCTAGCCATCAGGACTCTGAATTCCTCCCTATAGTCCCCTCCTCACACACCATTGGCATAAATAGCACCTGTTATGCCTGATATGTTTATTTCTGTTATTGTGTGACTGTATTGTATTTGTGACAATATGTGGAGTGTCTTGTTGTCCATGTATGTATTGTGCTGCAGAGTGTAAAGTGTACCAAAAACAAATTCCACCGGCCTTGGTCGTGTAGCTAATAAAATTATCTATATATCGGTTTGTCTGTCTATCTGTCTATCTAATTTTGACAAGGGCCAAATTGTTATGTCCAGATGACTGGGTCAGAGCACCTCTGAAACAGCAAGGCTTGTAGGGTGCTCCCGGTCAGGAATGGTGAGTACCTACTGACAGTGGTGTGAGGAGGGACAAACCACAAACCAGTGACAGGGTTTTGGGTGCCCAAGGCTCATCGATGTGCGAGGGCAACGAAGGCATCCTGTCTGGTCTAAACCAACAGAAGGTCTACTGTGGCACAAGTCACAGAAAACTTTAATAGACAGTTACGGGAAGAATGTGTCACAACACAGTCCATCGCACACTGCTGTGTCTGGGGTTGCGTAGCCGCAGACAGGTCAGAGTACCCATGATGAAAGCACCTGCATTGGGCATGCCAGCATCAGAACTGGACCTTGAAGCTGTGGAAGCAGGTTGTCTGGTCCAATGAGTCTGGTTTTCTGTAAGATCTCATGGGTGGCCGTGCATGTGTGCATCGTTTACCTGTGGAGGTGATGGCACCGGGATGCACTGTGGGAAGACAACAAGCCGGTGGAGGGAGTACGATACTCTGGGCAATGTTCTGCTGTGAAACCCAGGGCTATTCATGCTGACGTCAATTTGATACGTGCCACCTACCTAAACGTTGTTGCAGAACAGATACACCCCACCATGGTAACAGTATTCCCTGATGGTAGTGGCCTCTTTCAGCAGGATAATGCACCCTGCCACACAGCACACATTGTTCAGGAATAGTTTGAGGAACATGACGAAGTGTTCAAGGTTGGCCTTGGCCTCCATATTCTCCAGATCTCAATCCAATTGAGCATCTGTGGGATGTGCTGGACTGACAAGCCCGATCCACGGCAGCTCCACCTTGCAACTTGCAGGACTTGAAGGATCTGCTGCTAATGGTTTGGTTCCAGCTACCACAGGACACCTTCAGGGGTCTTGTGGAGTCGATGCTTCGACGGGTTGGCATTGTTTTGGTGGCACACGGAGGACTAACGAGCATATTAGGCAGGTGGTCATAATGTTTTGGCTCAGCAGTGTACTTATACCATTTTGAAATTTTGGTTTTAATTTATAAGTCAGTATGTATGAAAGTGAACTTGTTTTCTGATATGATGAACTTGTATTTGGATAGTTGGAGACGAAATTTTATTTTGATGTACACGCTGTAGCAACATTTTTCCTCAAGTAGGGCAATAAATTATTTATCCATCTATCTATCTGTAGATGAATTTCAAGCTCTCCTCCTCCTACCCACCTGGGTGAGGCGGGGGAGGAGCAGAGGGGAGGGTCTTTTCAGAGCTTAGCAGATTTAGAGGAGGCTATACCCAACAGCATCGACACGTCGTTGGCCGAGGTAAGCCACGATCCTCCGTCCGCCACCAGGATGGCCCCGGTCACGTAGGATGAGGCCCGGCTGGCCAGAAACAGAACCCCGTGGGCCATCTCCGTCTTGTTCCCTGCTCGCTGCAGCGGAATGCTCCGGAATGCACCAGCAGCCTCCCCCCGAGGTCCGCCTGCAGGATTCATGGAAGGTAGGCCGTTATAAAAAGGCAAAACTTTCATGTCATTGATAATGTTAAGATATATGCTAGCTTATATATACTTTTCTGGGAGGTATATCATTACTTTAATATGTATATGCTTTTCTTTTTTTTAGGTACATGGAATGCTTCTCATACATTCTGGAAAACCTGGAAAGTTAAAAATTCGTTTTCCAGTCATGGAAACCACCTGGGAAATGATCAAATTGATCAAAAGTCCTGGAATTCTTATCAAGATCACTGAAAATTTGTAAAGCCAGGTTATAAAACTGTATTTTTACCCACTGAGATGGCGTATTTTCAGCATAAATTTAATTCATATTATAATGTGCTGAGATGTGACGTCAGCGTGTGGAGTTTGGGTGGTTTGTTCAGTGAGCAGCTGAAAGGCACACAGGCCATTTAGAGACTATTGAGACTTCCACTGACAGTTCATACTGAATAATATGACCTTCTGTCAGCAACGCCTGCCATGCATTCACAAGCAAAAGTCATGGAAGATGTCCTTGAAAAGTCCTGGAAAATTATTTCTTAAAAACAATGGGGGCCCTGATTAACATTTATGATTTTTTAATTTATAATTTTGTTCATATCATTGTGTCTTAATGCCAAGCATCCCATCAAGACAAATTATGTGCAACTTAGTTGTCCATTAACCTTTAGTTTAGAGAAACAAAAAAAACTGGTAGTTGCACATCTAAGTAGCCGCTAACTAAAACAACATAGTGACCATAGGCAAAAAAAAAGAAAAAAAAAGTAAGTAAGTAAAAAATGTATTTACATTTAATGTATTTCCACAACAGATGACCTCAACACATTAGAATATGAGAGAATAAAACCAAATCTTAAAGCTATGTGTGTCAAGTGGGTTTTTGTTTGACATTTGTCGACATTTTGGTGTACGTAAGTTACAATGACTCGGTGATTCAGTTTTCTGAACAACCTCAATTTCCATGAGGTTACAAATAATCTAACAATCTAATGATATGACAATATCATAATCCAATAATCTAGATTTGAAAATGGATATGACAGGTGGCAGTGAAGCGCTGGTACCTAAACGGGTGACTGTCAAATTAATGGTTCAAATTGTGCCCAGGTTGGAGATCCTTACCCAGTCTACGGTAGCCCTCTGTGCCAGAGATAGGTCCCGGGGCCAGGGTGTTAACCCTCACTCCGCTGGGCCCCCACTCCACCGCCAGATGCTTGGTCATGGCATCTGTGGACATGAACATGTGTGTAGACAGTTATCAAGAGGGACTCTCATTATCAACCAATACAAAATAACTAAAAAAACAAAACAAGAACAGTTATCTCATGGCAGTATGGTGTCTTAGAAGTTGTCACTATTGCCTTGCAGCATGGGGGTCCTAGGTTAGATCCCAGCCCTTCCGTGTCCTCCATGTTATCATGGGTTCGCTCTGGATGCTCCCATTTCCTCCCGTTGTCCAAAGACCCTAAAGCGGTCTACATGCTTCGAACAAACTAGTTCGTGCAACTTCAAGTCTGGCAGCAAAGTCACTCTTACCTTTTCAGAACGGCTAAAGTCGAGGGTGGGGCGAGAAGCTACCAGTCATGGAGAGGGGCGGGATTATAAACAGGAAGTCTTTGTAATCACGACGCAAAGAGAGTCAAACAAATGTGGATAATGCTGAAAATTAAGATGCACCCGGGCAGCGTAGCGGTCTATTCCGTTGCCTACCAACATGGAGGTCGGCGGTTCGAATCTCCGTGTTACCTCCAGCTTGGTCGGGCGTCTCTACAGACATAATTGGCCGTGTCTGCGGGTGGGGAGCCGGATGTGAAAGTGGGATAATTGGCCAAGTACAATTGGGGAGGGGAAAAAAATGGTGAAAATTAAGAGGGTGCGGCGAGAAGCTGCCAGTCATGGAGTGGGGCGGGATTATAAACAGGAAGTCTTTGTAATCGCAGCGCAAAGAGTCAAACAAAGGCGGATAATGGTGAAAATTAAGAGAGTTTTACCTCGAAGCTGTTCAGGGTGAGCAGTCAACATTGGAAATAGTTGTGTGAAGAATGAACAGAACAGAATGTGCAGCCCACCTGAACCCTGCCCACTTTAACACCTACCTGGCCAATCACTGCGGAAAGTGGGTATCGACCTCAGAATAATGGTTTCGGAAAGTTACAAAAAATTTCAGACACAGACCCCCACCCCGATCCGAACCTCTGAAATGAACACTTCATCTGAAGCTTGCAACACGACTTAACTGCCCATGAGAACGAATGGCGTGCGAGTGATTGCGTTGTGTGGGCCATTACACGTATTGATAACCTGTCCAGTGTGTCACCCTGCCTTCTGCCCAGTGTTTCATTCCTCTGAGACACTAAATTGGAAAATTAATGATAGTAGTTCTTACCATTTGCAGCCTTGGCAGAACCGGCGTGTACCTGGAGGCCCTGACCTCTGTAGCCAAGCGTCGCTGAGATGTTCACTATGTTTCCTCCGTGATCCTACACACAGCAAGCAGGAGGTCATAAATAAACAGTAGGACCAGTTTAAGTCTAAAGAGTCTATTGGATAGTAGAAAGGCCATTTTTACAAGTAGGGGCAAGTTAGCCAGGTCACTAGTGAGACCATCCCTTCAAACCACATAAGACCTCATGTCTGAAACCATCTGCCCTTGCTTAAGTGTCCTTCGACAAAATGTTGAATTTCTCCAACGAGAAAGTGTAGTAGACTCTGCCCCCCTGGAAATGTGACCTTACTTTTATCAATAATAATTATTAAACTGACAGGAAGTGTGCCATACCTTTAACCACTTCTCATACACCACTTTGCTGGTGTTAAATGTGCCCATGGTGTCGATCTCCATGACAGTCTTGAAAGCATTGAAGGAGAGGGAGGTGGCGGGACATAGGAAGTTTCCAGCTGCGTCTGACAATAAAACAAACAAAAAAAAACACCACTTCACAATGCATTTCAACTTCACAAAATGAACATATCTATCTATCTATCTATCTATCTATCTATCTATCTATCTATCTATCTATCTATCTATCTATCTATCTATCTATCTATCTATCTATCTATCTATCTATCCATCAATCCATCCATCCATCCATCCATCTATCCGGTCCTTGTATAACCAAAGTGAGAGCTGTGTCTGTATTCTTGGCACAAAGTCGAACATGTTTTCGGTGGGTGTCAGACTGCACCAAGGTTGTCCCTTGTCTCTGATTCTGTTTGTGATATTCATGGATAGGATCTCAAGACGCAGCCCAAGTGAGGAGTGTGTCCGTTTTGGGAACCTCAGAATTGCATCTCTGCTCTTCGCAGATGATGTGGCTTCATCAGAACGCGACCTCCAGTGTGCACTGGGGCGGTTTGCAGCTGAGTGTGAAATGGCTGGGATATGAGTCAGCACCTCCAAGTCTGAGGCCATGGTTCTCTACTGGAAAATGGTGGATTGCTCCCTCCGGGTTGGGGATGAATTGTTGCCTCAAGTGAAGCAGTTCACGTATCTTGGGGTCATGTTCACGAGTGAGGGTAGGATGGAGCAGGAGATTGACAGGCAGATTGGTGCAGCATCAGCAGTAATGCGGACGTTCTACCAGACCGTTGTGGTGAAGAGGGAGCTGAGCCGGAAGGCAAAGCTCTCAATTTAACAGTCAATCTTCGTTCCAACCCTCATCTATGGTCATGGGCTTTGGGTAGTGACCGAAAGAGTGAGATCACGGATACAAGTGGCTGAAATGAGTTTCCTCTGTAGGGTGTCTGGGCTCAGCCTTAGAGATAGAGTGAGGAGCTTGGACATCCGGGAGTTCGGATTAGAGCCGCTGCTCCTTCATGTTGAAAGGAGCCAGTTGAGGTGATTAGGATGCCTCCTGGGCACCCTCCTTTGGAGGTTTTCCGGGCACGTCCAACTGGGAGGAGACCCTGGGATAGACCCAGAACTCGCTGGAGGTACTACATGTCCAATCTGGCCTGGGAATGACTTGGGGTCCCCTAGGAGGAGCCGGAGGGTGTTGCTGGGGAGAGGGACCACCACGTGCTGCCACCACGACCCGACCCCGGAGAAACGGCTGAGTGTTGGCTTGATATTGGCGGAGTGTTGGCTGAGAGAGAGAGGGAGAGAGGGAAAGAGAGAGAGAGAGAGGGAGAGAGAGGGACTATCGGCTGAGTATCGGCTGAGTGTCGGCTGAGTGTCGGCTGAGTGTTGGCTGTCTATGGGCTGATTGTCAGCTGAGTTTCGGCTGAGTGTCGGCTGAGTGTTGGCTGTCTATGGGCTGATTGTCGGCTGAGTTTCGGCTGAGTGTCGGCTGAGTGTCGGGGATCATAACTGTGAGTCTGGTGTGGCTGAAAAATCTCGTTATCTACTGCACTGTTTTGTTCTGCTGAAAAAGACTTGCACATTGTCCCCATGAAGTCACAACGGGGTTGAAAAAATCTGCCCTACAAAACGATGATGAAAATGGACATTCATCCATCTATCTATCTATCTATCTATCTATCTATCTATCTATCTATCTATCTATCTATCTATCTATCATACATTCAACCACATGCAGTGGAGTTTAATTCCCTGATCTGGATTTGAACCCAGGACGCTAATCTAAGGCCTGATCCTCATGTCTCTCCAAGCCACAAGGACACACATGGAAGTTTGCATAGTTGACAATAGCACTTCACGACATTGAAAAAAAATCAAACATCATATTTCTGACTGAATAACTCGATATGGATAACATGAAGACATCTTGGGGATGACTGCTGGTGCGCCCATAAAATATTTACACGTGAGAAAATATTGACAACTGATCATTAGTAATGTAACGTGGATATGATGACCAAGCAGGTAGAGATACTCAATGTTCATTTCACAGCTAAAATAGTCAAATAAGTTCAGAAAATTGTCTCACTTTACTCTAACCCAGTCTTTAAGGCCAGGGAATCACATTTAGGGTGTACCACCATATTACCAGAACCGAAAGCCCACAACACATCTAGTCTCACATCATGATATTGATATTATATGGACATATTGCCCAGATCTAACTGATGATTCAACACAGCGCTTACACGCACATTGCCTGGTGAGGTCAAAATGGTGACATTTAGCTTTATTTACCAAGTGTAATAACGCTGTTCTGACATGTAACTCAGCTAGCAGAGAGGACTTTGGGATGAGACAGGGAGCAGATAAAGACAGACCCTGGGAAAAGTTAATGATTCAACCAGAAACCTTACAAGTTTCACCTCTGGTCCGCTGCCCTATTGACAAAAAGGGAAATGTATAAAATGTGACTGTACATTGTGTTGAGTAGTGGTGTAGTATGAGAACTGTACTGAATACAGTAAATAATTGCATTTGTAGGCGAGTACCCATGGGGTAACACCCAATACACACACGCACACATACACACACACACACCAAGTACAAACACTAAAACATCCTGAAGCAATCCATATTTTTATGGATGACACATACTGTTAACCAGGATATCTATTCGACCCAGTTGTCCCAGTGCTTGGTCCACAGCTGCTGCGATGGTCTCAGGCTGCCTCACGTCGACGCACACGGGGAGACAGCGACGCCCAGTCGCTGCAGACAGCTTGGCGGCGGCCTACAAGGTGAGGAACACGGTGACATGGAGTCAAAACCAAGAGGCTAAGCTTCATTAGTTCACTGCTCTACACCAACTCCCGAATGTATTGTTGAGAGGGGGACATAAAAGGTCAACCTCTTTGAGTTTGTCCAGGTTCCTACTCGCAATCACCGTGTCACAGCCATGCCTGTAAGGACAAAACAGAAGCAACATTTAGCTTGGATCGGAAAGTGAGATATGGAGGCGATTCCCTAGCTTTGTCTGGACTGCTCTCATACACATGTAGAGAAGAGTTAATCAATCATACAAAAATACGACTGACGGGCGTCCGGGTGGCGTGGCGGTCTATTCCATTGCCTACCAACATGGGGATCACCGTGTCACCTCCAGCTTGGTCGGGCATCCCTACAGACACAATTGGCCATGTCTGCGGGTGGGAAGCCGGATGTGGGTATGTGTCCTAGTCGCTGCACTAGCGCCTCCTCTGGTCGGTCGGCGTGCCTGTTCAGGGAGGAGGGGGAACTGGGGGGGAACAGCGTGATCCTCCCATGCACTACGTCTCCCTGGTGAAACGCCTCACTGGTGAAAAGCCTCACTGTCAGGTGAAAAGAAGCGGCTGGCGATTCCACATGTATCAGGGGAGGCATGTGGTAGTCTGCAGCCCTCTCCAGATCGGCAGAGGGGGTGGAGCAGCAACTGGAAGACTTGGAAGAGTGGGGTAATTGGCCAGATACAATTGGGGAGAAAAAAAGGGGGGAATGACTGACACCGTGATCCACCAATCAGTGCTCACCAATCATCTCTACTTCCTCCATTAGCCCACTAAGAACAGCAGAGGAATGCTCTGATGAAAAAGTACGATAGTTGATATGGATTTGTAGAGAGAACTTGGCAAAAGGAAGGGAAATGGAAACTGTGAAACAAACTCATGTTTTCCCTGTGTGAATATAGGGCAAAGCATCTTTTATTCCTTTCCCCAAACCCAAATTTGACCTTCACATGTGCCTTCTATGGTTAAAACTTTGTGAAAGACCACCCTTAAACCACACTTAAAGACAATCTGATACACAATCTAATAAATAAAACATCATCAGGTACACTTCCATCTGCTCAAAGCAAAGTTAGCCACAGTTATCTTCTATTTACTGTGTTGATGTGACGCTGAAGTTCAAACTAACCTATAATAAGAGAGGAGCTCATTTTAAGAGTTTGTCAGACAGCAACACCAACAAAGGGAGGCGAGACTTAGAGAAACTTGGATTCCAGACCCCAATTCTTTGATGCAGTTTCCAGTTATTAAGCACGAAGTTTTGATATATTTCACAATGAGTATGCATCTGTATTTGGACTCAGTTCCGCTAGATGAAACCGGATGGATCCCAAACACACTGACAGGAGGAATGGAGTAGGAGTGGTGGTGAGAGGTCATTATTAGACTTGTTATAAATAAAATGATGATATGAAGAACAAGGTGACCTCGGAGGAAAGAGAAAGACAGCTTATCACAAGGTTAAAGGTCACAACTGTCACTTTTGATAAAGGCCTGCAGCTTCCACTGAAGTCAAGGTCACAAGCCGAACACCTGCCGGCATGACGGGCGAGTTAGAAAACCAACATACTTTCTTTTCCGCAGGAGGGTTTTATCGAGTTCCTCATCTCTGTTACACGAGTGCAACCTTGGATGTGGCAGAAAGTGACTGTCTGATAAAAACCACGAGTTTAAAGTGCAGTAAGCCCGCTTGTTTGGATGAACAAAGCCGATTAATAGTGTTGAGTCAAGTTAAGTCTCAGTTATACAGATTTATTGGCCCCTGATACCATCGCTGTTAATATTTTGTGCATCCTTACAGACATGTCCGTCAGCTTTTGCATTTACTTCACGAATGCCAAAGTTAGAAAGCTGAAGAAAAACAATATGGTTGATTACAGTGGATAAGACCACTCATATAACAAGCTTCAGTTTATCCATCAGCAGCATTAACCATTACTAACTGTGTTTAAAAGATGCTGACATGTGGCCCAAGCAGCGAGACATGCAAGTGGTTTTCTCCTTTACCTCATTAACACTTCAGATATCCGCAATCCAATTCCAGACCCGCCGCCGGTGATGAAAGCAACCTGATCCCTGCAAAATTCAAATTGGCATCCTCAGCTTCTGTCACAGACTTCCCCCCCACATTTTCCCTCTGACACACACAAATCCAAAAAGTGTGGATGATTTTGTCAAGTTTAACAGTCATACTCAAAACCATAATAACAAAGTTTATTTGTACAGCACCTTAATGAGCCATAATAAAACATTCCACAAACAAGTAAAGTGAAACAAAACAAAAATACAATCTGCAAACAGAACAAAACACACGATGAGGTGCAGTGGGAAGGAGGTCTGCTCTGCATAACACTGATAATAACGTATTGTAGTTCATGACACGTGTCGCATGTTGTGTGTGTGTTAGCTGAGTGACAGACTTACTGCAGTAAATCCGGACTGTATATGTGTGTGTATGAGGTCATACAGTCATCTGTGTCAACGTCCTCTGGCAGCAGCTCTCCCACTCTCTGTTCTGCCATGGTCACCTGTCTTTAATAAATGCACTTCAGTTACTAACTCATTAGTATGCAAGAAACGTACCAATATGCTAATGAAAGGGTCAAGTCTGTTCCTAACAAAACAAAAGCACACAACCTCTCCAAGCTCGCATGCATCTGCACCGTGAGGGCTGGACTGCAGAAGGCAGCCCGTGTTTTTACCTGCTGCTCAAGAAGGCGAGAAGTCCGTCCAACTGTCCCCGAACATCCGCAGCACAAACACACAACTTTTAAGACGGGTTTCCTCGCCGGTTCAGGTTTCTGGGGCGAAAAGACATTCTGCACCTTGGACCACCTTTTCTTTCGCAAACCGCTCGTAGTGTATTCTGGGAAATGTAGTCCGTGCGCCAACGCCGCTCGTCCCGTTTTCTTCTTCTGCTGCTGCTTCTTCTTCGTCTTCTTCTTTTTCTTCTTCACCTGCTTTCGTCGTCTTCTTCTTCTTCCGATTCTTCTTCTGCGTCGTCTTCCTCGTCTTCTTCGTTCTCTTTCTACGGTAGCTGGCTTCCAGTTTATTGGTCCTTTACCGCCATCTTCTACTCCGGAGTGTGGATCAGACAATAGATTTGCAATCTAAAGCCCTTAAAAAGAAAAACCTTCACACACACACACACACACACACACACACACACACACACACACACACACACACACCCTAAACTACCTTTTATCCTCCATGCTTTACAACCTCGTCCTACGATAAAATCCCCATCTACGTCAGTCACACTAGCACCATATCCCTGCTTATCCATCCATCCATCCATCCATCCATCCATCCATCCATCCATCCATCCATCCATCCATCCATCACCCAAACCGCTTATCCTGCTCTCAGGGTCGCGGAGTCCATCATATTCTATACAACCCCCCCCCCCCAAAAACCTGTGTCCCTTAACAGGAGCCTGACCTGTCTAACTGTCTCACTAAACCTTTTAATGTGAATTCCTGCACCCCTAATCCCCTCACATTACTCCTCATCATCTCTGCGTCCCATAACCCCCCTGCGCCTCAGAACTATACGTGCTCCACTGACTCCTCTTCCAGACACCCCTCACACAAGCCCGTCTGCTGTTCCCCACCTTGTTTTGTTTAGTGCACAGAGCCCCAACCTTCACCTTTTCAACACAACTGTCCACTGCCTACCCTGGTAACTTTGACACTCTTTTCAATTGACTGATTGATTGATTGATTTTATTTCGAACATGTTAAAAATAACAAAATAAGACAAATGGAAATAACAGTGAACACATTTTGCAAACTCTGTAACAACACAAGTAATAACTAGTCCATGTTCGAAAAGGGTGGAGGATGAAGTAAAGAACTTTTCTGGCCCTTTCCTGGAATTTGATATAGACGCCTCCCATTCCCCTCTCTGTCCCACCTTTCTCGCCACATTCGGTTGTTTTTCCCCCCCGGATCACACATTAGGGCCTAGTGTCTCTGCCAGTTATGACGGGATAAACCCACTAGCGAAGCCTTAGAGGGCGAAGCCTATATGAAATAGAAACCACAGAACCTGGTCTAAAGTCAATAGCGCAGTATTTTATTCTACTTGAAGGTCACATTATTCAGATAGTAAGGAGGCGGAGCTGGAGGTGGCAGAGTTGAAGATGCTGAGATTTTCATTGGGAGTGACGAAGAAGGACAGGATCAGGGGCGAGTATATTAGAGGGACAGCTCAGGTTGGACAGTTTGGAGACAAAGCAAGAGAAGCAAGACTGAGATGGTTTGGACATGTGTGGAGGAGAGATGCCGGGTATATTGGGAGAAGGATGCTGAATATGGAGCTGCCAGAGAAGAGGAAAAGAAGAAGGCCAAAGAGGAGGTTTATGGATGTGGTGAGGGAGGACATGCAGGTGGCTGGTGTGACAGAGGAAGATGCAGAAGACAGGAAGAGGTGGAAACGGATGAGCCGCTGTGGCGACCCCTAACAGGAGCAGCTGAAAGTAGTAGTAGTAGTAGTAGTAGTAGAAGTAGTCTTCTTCGGCAGTCCATCGAAACGATGATGACTGTGATGCAGTTTAAGCTCAGGAAGCACGCCTGTGGGCCATCAGGCCCGCATTAGAGCAACAATATCATCCACATTTGTCACAGATGAATGTTGTTTGAGTTGGTCTCTAACGTCTTGCATGGTGGGCCTTATCGTAGGCTTCTTGTCTCTTCTGTTCTCGATTGCCTTGCTGTGGAGCGCCATCTCTGTCTGCCCAGGGCCACTGTGTCCCAGCTGGAGTCATCTATGCCGCAGATCTTCATGTGGCGCTTGAGCACATCTTTGAAGCATAGCTTCTGGCCTCCCTGCTTCCTTTTCCCCTGGCACAGCTGCCTGTAGAAAACCTCTTTTGGTAGGAGGTTGTCTGGGATTCTTCTCACGTGGCCGGCCCATCTGGGCTGGGAGGCTGTTATTAGGGCTTCAACACTGACAGCACCAGCACATCTCAGTACTTCCACGTCGGGCACCTTGTCTTCCCATCTGCAGCTTTCGCAGATGACGAGGCTGTATGCTGGTGAGCTTCTTGATGTGCTTGCGATACAGGGTCATGCATTCAGTGGAGTATAGTAGAGACGGGAGAACAGCTGTGTTGTGGACCTGGATCTTTGTTGTCAGCCTGATGTCACGGCGGGACCAAAGTCATTCGTGGAGGGCACCAAAGGCTTTTGTGGCCACTTGGATTCTTCTGTCCACTTCTAAGTCAGAGGGGTTTGTATCTGTCACAGCACTGCCCAGATAGGTGAAGCACTCAGAGGTCTTCAGAGTTGCCCCATTAACCGAAATACTTAACTGATACTAATTTGCATTTCTACATTTCCTTTCTTTAAAGCCTCCTTTGCCAACTCATGCCCCCTCACCCCAATGTGCTGGAACCCACAGAAATGTTACCTGATGTCCCTCACTATTCTTGAGACTGACTGAAGGACTTCGCATGCAGTACATCTTGACGGCTGGTTGAAGGGAAAGACCTTAAACTTGCTAGGCCTGAGGATGAATCTGATCATATCAACGCCTTATCTTATCTACTTTCCCCCACCCATCGTCGCCCAGCCAACACTGCCAACATCTCCACCGTGTGAATCCCTAACGTATTGGATGTTCTTCTGCTGATCCCAGTTCCTTTTGCTGGTATTACCGCCCCAAATCCTGTCACTCCTGTGTCAGCTTTCTTAGCACCGTCCGTATAAACCTGTGTACAATCATTATACTCTCTCATTACATCATAGTTGAATGCACTCACCAAATCAATATTTTTTTCCCTGTTTATCTCTTGACAAATACCAGTCTACATCAGGGTGAAGCCCGCCTTATATCTTACAATTAAGATGCGAAAACTGTTGTTAAAAAAAAACAACAACCTGGGAACAGATTGTTTTAAATTTTGGTGGAACCGAGAGCAGCAACAGCGCCCCCACCAGTCACAATATAACCCGCACACATCTAAAAGGGCTTACAGCCCAAACACAGCAGCATCAGCTTCCATTCGTCTTCGTTGTGTGTGAGTGGCAGGTGTCGTGCCACGCCCCCTGGATTTGCGGTCTCTGTCGTAACATCCTTTTTACCGCTGCATGCGCGCGCGCGGGGGGCGGGGCGGGGCTTCTGATGTTTACAAAACAAGGAGTCACGCCGAGGCTCGTCAGAGCTGAACGTTCATTTGAGGTGGATGGAGGCTTATGAACGCGGCGAGGCATACCGCGTGAGACAGAGGGAGTCACTTAGGTCAGTGTTTCTCAACCCAGTCCTCAAGGACCCCCTATCCTGCATAGTTTCTTTGCAACCCTGAATAGGTACCTGTTTGTAGTTATTCAACCAATCAGCAATGAATTTTGTCAGCTGTTGCACACCTTGCATAATTAAGTGCTGCGAGATGATTGGTCGAGTAAGTACAAGCAGGGCTACCTATGCAGGGTTACAATGAAAATCTGCAGGATAGGGGGTCCTTGAGGACTGGGTTGAGAAACACTGACTTAGGTAACGTTTCAGCGAACTGAAAATCAAATAAGCTGTCCGTTGCCCTTTTTTTATATTTTATTTCATAATTGTAATTTTTTTCCCACCTCACTGTACCGCCTGTGCCGACACGTTGCCAGTCCGCCGCTAGATGGCAGTGTTTAGCCGTTTATTGTCAAGCGGGCTTCGCTGAGCTATCGCGAAGACGCACGCAAGACGTTATTTTTTTCACTACGATACTAGGAGGAATAAAACCGCTGAATGTCTGAAATGAATCTCTCCCGTGGCCATCAGTGTCTTCTTCCACACCACAGCAACATCTGGAGCCACGCGGCGCGTACGCATCAAGCACAGGACATGATGACGCCGAAGCATCTGCGCCATCTTCATCACATACACGTGTCTTTTTACAACACGACACGACACAGAAATCAGATTTATTTGTCCCTCCCTGGGATTATGGTGTCAGTAATTCAACGGCACATTTTAAACCTAAAAGTTGATAACAGAGCCACTTTATAATCAAAGGCCTTGTAGTTACCCAGAACTTTTAATGGACTCCAGATTTCCTGATAACACGTGTTCTGTCAGTAGAGTTACCAAATGCGCAACTGGCGGATATCGCCTCCGGAGGTGATGACGTGCAATCAAGCCTGTATTGTTGAGACACTGCAGAGTATCACGTCTTCCCTCTGGGTCGTCAGTTATTTGATTCATCTATTTCCAACCCCTCCCCCCTTTTCTCCCCAATTGTTCCCGTCCAATTACCACCCCTCTTCCGAGCCGTCCCGTTCGCTGCTCCACCCTCCGGGCTGCAGACTACCACAGGCCTCCTCCCATACATGCGGAGTCGCCAGCCGCTTCTTTTCACCTGACAGCGAGGAGTTTCGCCGGGGGGGGGGGGACGTAGCGCGTGGGAGGATCACGCTATTCTACCCCCCAGACAGGCGCCCTCACCGACCAGAGGGGGCGCTAGTGCAGCGACCAGAACACATACCCACATCCGGCTTCCCACCTGCAGACACAGCCAATTGTGTCTGTAGGGACGCCCGACCAAGCCGGAGGCAACACAGGGATTCAAACCGGTGATCCCCGTGTTGGTAGGCACCGGAATAGACCCCTACCGAGATAAATCCATTTAATTTTAACCATCAAAGGAGTACGACTGACGGCTGTTTAAAGGAAATTTATGGCGAGCAAAATTCATCCTCACAGATTCAGTTTACCAGACGGAGGTAATAGGGGAGGTGTGTCTCACGCCGCACCTTGAACAAAGCATCCTGATGCAGGAACAAAGAGACTAACAGAACTGACGTTAAAGGAAGAGTTTGGATTTATGAAGTCTGTCTCTAATCTATACACATTGCTCGTGAGGTACACGGGCAGGTTTCTTTTTCACAGTCACCCGTCCTCCTCTTCACACTGAACATGCAGCTCCAGCTCGTCATCCATGGTTCACTGCAATCAATGGGGGATGAAGCCACAATCTTTGTTCGGTGCAAAAACAAAACAATGTACCCCACGCTTCAGCTAACGCTAACGCCATGCCACAGCAGTCTATCACAGTGAATGGGACGAATTTACATTCATTTCTGTCAGTGTGTTTCGGTCATTTCCTACCGTGTTACTTCCCCCAGCTAATCCTGCGAGTCATGACCAGCAGGAGTCACTCTGCTATGCCTCAGCAAAGTAACACGAGGAGGGAATTTAACAATAAATACACATGTACATTTTTAAACTGGCCATTCAAATTCACTATGATAAACTGCTGTAGCATCATGTTAGCTTTGTATGAACAGTGGACAGGTGAACAGATGATTGTCCATCTTTACATACTACATGAGCGGTGAGTATAAAATAGGGGTAGATCTCAAAAACATCCAAACTATCCCTTTAACTCCTGTGAGGCAAACCGAGAACTTGGTCAAAAAGAGCCTTTCGTCCATGTCAGCATTCACGTCCTAAAAGTTCAACATTCACAGTGCCACGACATCGACGGCAGTGTTTTCAGGTCTCTGCTCTGGACTCGGACCCTCAGTCTGCGCCGGGTTCGTCCGTGGCGTTTCGCTCTGGCCTCCAGGCGGCACTGCGGCCTCGGCAGCCTGTTCTGACCCCTCCTCCTGGAGCCCCACCAGCCGGGCGCTGGCCTCCCACAGCCTTTGGTTTGCCTCCTCGTCCAGGGCCTGAGGCGCCGGCTCCTTCTCCGTCATCACGTCGTAGTAGCGGCCCGTCGTCCCCTCCAGCTCCTCAGCCACGGCCAGGTAGACACTGGGCTGGGCCCCCAGCTCGGGGCCCTTCACCAGCAGGGAGAAAAAAGGACCTGTCGGGGGGGGGGGGGGAGACTTGTTTATTACAGCTCATTTTGTACCTAAAATGCAACAGAATGGGTTCCATGTGAAAACGATTTAAAAGAAACAAGTTGAAAATAAAATATATGTGGACTTAAGAGGGTACATGAGCCTGAGGTGATCAGACTGATGCCAACCAACTAATGCAGGGAGGTAAAGATGACTACTATGCACATGGGTATCTACTGACACATCAACATTGTGACTTGGCCTGTCAATCAATGTTCATTTAACTGTCCAAAACTCACCTTTGTAAAAATTTTCATCATACTTTTTCCATCTGCAAAAGGTGAATTTTTATTTAGTTATAGCGCTTTTGGCTCGTCATCGGCAAACATCTCCCGCTGTAGTTTTCCTCCGTCAAATTATAGCCGGCGGCACGGTGGCACAGTGGTTAGTGCGGTTACCTCACAGCAAGAAAGTCCTGGGTTCGAGCCGTCGGGGTAGTCCAACCTTGGGGGTCGTGCAGGCTGGGTCATCCTCAAGGCTCAGCGTTTTCGGTTTTTATTTTTCAAAGCCATCCAGCATGCCGAATTTCGCCACAAGAGGACACTGTTACATAACCTCACACGAACAGGAACAACTTTTGGATCCGTGGAAACATAAAATCCGGGTGAAAAATCTGGGTATTTTTCGGTGAAAATCGGTAAAAACTGAAAACGCTGAGCCTTGGTCGTCCTCTGTGTGGAGTTTGCATGTTCTCCCCGTGTCTGCGTGGGTTTCCTCCGGGTGCTCCGGTTTCCTCCCACAGTCCAAAGACATGTAGGTCAGGTGAGCTTCGCACACACACTGTGGACACTACGGATCTCTCGTAAACGGCCGATTGCAAAGGCTAAGATAACACCCGACTGATGTAGGCGAGGTTATGCTGTTCTGATGAGCGGCTGGGGGAGGTGTAGCGTAACAGTTTAAATGAACACTGTGCACCCAGCTGGCCAACAGCATCAATGAGCAAGGGCGTTTCTTTCTCTCGTTTTTTGGCCAGTGAACATGCAGGATACTCACTGAGTACTGAGGTCGAAAACTGGGATTGGTGGAGGCCGGTGTGCCTCCCGAGCTCCGTGGCAACGACTCCGGGGTGCACGGCGTTTACTGTCACTCCGGTGCCTAACTCACACACACACACACACACACACACACACACACACACACACACACACACGAACACACAGTCCTTATTTATCTGCAAATTGGTACATAGATGTAAGTTTGGGCAATAATTCAGAATGAAAGTTTATCGTCCTTCAGTGGAATTGTATCGGGATGAAATTTGGATATTATCATATGGTGATGAACAATTTTGTTGTCTAATTTAATGATAATGAGCAACTATTAGCTGAAATGTTTGCCACGGTCTGTAGTATTTGAGGACTTTTTTTTTTGTGGACCCCCCCCCCCCCTTTTTTTCACCCCAATTGTACCCATCCAATCACCCCACTCTTCTGAGCTGTCCCTGTCGCTGCTCCACCCCCTCTGCTGATCCGGGGAGGACTGCAGACCACCACATGCCTCCTCCGACACATGTGGAGTCGCCAGCTGCTTTTCACCTGACAGCGAGGAGTTTCACCAGGGGGACATAGCGTGTGGGAGGCTCACACTATACCCCCAGTTCCCCCCCCCCCCCCGAACAGGTGCCCCGACCGACCAGAGGAGGCACTAGTGCAGCGACCAGGACACATACCCACATCCGGTTTCCCACCCACAGACACAGCCAATTGTCTCTGTAGGGACGCCTGACCAAGCGGAAGGTAACACAGGGATTCAAACCGGCGATCCCCATGCTGGTAGGTAACGGAATAGACCACCACGCTACCTGGATGCCTCTGAGGGCGTATTATTTGAAAACTAGTTTTGGTTTGAGATTATACTTTACATTACCATACAGTTCAATGTGATGAACCTCGGCTGGATTCTTACCCATCATGTTGTGTTCATTAATCAACAGTCAGTGGCTTTAAGTTCAGGAGCACATAAATGCTTTAACAATGCTTAGATTGTTATTTGAGTTTATTATTACATTATTGAGGTTTATTTGCTTTGGTTTCATATTGTAACGTGCATGGATAAGTAGACACGTTGGTCCTTGACTAACGGGTCGGACCCTTTAGTCGACTGGTTAACGTTGTTGCTTGCGGAGTGGGAGATACGGGTTCGCGTCCCGGCTGTGGCGACGGTCTCCCGGACTGCCCCCCGAATTCGCTACCATATTTAGGTGTTCTGCTTGAAAGAGGGAGATGTGATGTGTAGTAAATGGGCTTAGCCTGTAGCGGCGCTGCTGCTGTAACGTACCTGTTGAATGACATGTAACACCATAAAAGAAGCCATTCAGTTTAAAAAGACGGTCAAGCTGAATCAACGCGCTATCCGTCTGAGTTATAGTGTCGCCTCATTGTTAATCTAATTAACAATACATATATGACATGGTCCCGCTCCACTGTCCACATGCCGTTGGCTCAGACACCTTTGGGCTTTATAGAAATACGGTTGTTCCTTGCATTCATCGATATCATTAATAATATTAACAGTTAATAGACAAAACACAAGAGTTAAACATGGTATATTTGCATATATACGAGCAGATATCATGATATAGAGCGGTAGAGGGTAGAATTTCCATCGTGATAATAATATTTTCCATATCACCCAAACATAACTTGGATGTATTTTTTGATTACGTGAGATGTTCATATTTTCAACCCTATGAAACATATTTCTGTCCTTGTCTCTTTATGCCGTGTGTCCCACCAAGAAAAATGACAAGTTAGTGTTCTGGCTATAAACTTGAAAACACACACACACACACACACACACACACACACACACACACACACACACACACACACACACTTGCCTTCTAAGCGTCTGGCCAGCTCTCGGGTGAACATAACGTTGGCCAGCTTGCTTTGGCAGTACGCCTGCTTGGTGTTAAACTTCCTCTTCTCCCAGTTGAGGTCGTCGAAGTCGATCTGCCCGACAACGTGAGCAAGCGAGGCCATGTTGATCACCCTGCTGGGTGCGGAGTCTCTCAGCTTCTCCAACAGCAGGTTCGTCAACAGGAAGTGACCTAGGTGGAGGTAACGTCCGTCAATGGAGACCCATTTTGATGTTTTTCACCATCGACAAGAGGGGACCTGCGTTACATGAGGCTCATCTACGAGGCTCTCGAGTCAAAACTCCACACGTCTCACAAAATTTGCCCGTTTCAAAATCTGTTATTTAAGGGTGTCCGGATGGCGTGGCGGTCTATTCTGTTGCCTACCCACACGGGGATCACCGGTTCGAATCCCAGTGTTACCTCCGGCTTGGTCGGGTGTCCCTACAGGCACAATTGGCCGTGTATGCGGGCGGGAAGCTGGAGGTGGATATGTATCCTGATCGCTGCAGTAGCGCCCCCTCTGGTTGGCCGGGGCACCTGTTCGGTGGGGGAATAGCGTGATCCTCCCACGCACTACATCCCCCTGGCGAAACTCCTCACTGTCAGGTGAAAAGAAGCGGCTGGTGACTCCACATGTATTGGAGGAGGCATGTGGTAGTCTGCAGCCCTCCCCGCATCGGCAGAGGGGTGGGGCAGCGACCAGGACGGCTCGGAAGAATGGGGTAATTGGCCAAATACAATTGGGGAGAAAAAGGGGGAAAATATCTGTTAATTATGGTCGCAGTCGCAGTTTGTTCATTGGTCAATGCTGATCTCCACGAGTCTTTTACTTTTACTTCTAACTCTAAAACCCCCGCAGATATTTAGGAGTCTTAAGAGTCACCAGGAAAGCACAAATATTACACAAGGCGCCCTTAAATGAAAGCGCTGTGGTCGACACAACCTTTGTCAGCATCAGCAGAGGCAAAACATTTCCCCTTTGACTGAATTAATAACAGCTCATCCCTTATACGAGAGAGAACTGTTTATACCAGCTATGCTCCTCTGTCTTTATGGGGTCCAATATGTCAGACCCTGTCAGGCCTGGTCCTCGGGACCCCCAAAGTAATACTGAGTTTTATGGATGCACCGACATAACCTTTTCACTGCCAATACCAAGTCAGAGTACAAATCTTTAAGCATCTGCCGAAACCAAGAACTGATCCGACCCATTACTTTTGCTGAACAGCGCAGACATAGATCATTAGTTTGGGGTCAAAGGGCAAAATAACTGAGATAAAAATCCCTTTTTCCACACTACTAAAGGAATACAGGCTTCCATTTGGAAAAACAAATCAAGCCATCCATCCATCCATTATCCGAACCGCTTATCCTGTGCTCAGGGTCACAGGGATGCTGGCGCCAATCCTAGCAGTCATTGGGCAGCAGGCGGGGAGACACCCTGGACAGGCCGCCAGGCCATCACAGGGTCGACATATATATATATATATATATATATATATATATACACACACACACACACACACACACACACACACACACACACACACACCTGGGGACAACTTAGTATGGCCAATTCAACATGTCTTTGGACTGTGGGAGGAAACGGAAGCCCCCGGAGGAAACCCACTGCAGACACGGGGAGAACATGCAAACTCCACACAGAGGACGACCCAGGATGACCCCCCCAAGGTTGGACTACCCTGGGGCTGGAACCCAGGACCTTCTTGCTGTGAGGCGACCGCACTAACCACTGCACCACTGCACCACTGTGCCGCTAAATTGACCATTTTTCTTTTATTTATGACGTGTTAATCGTGGCTTTTGGTATCTGATTTTAGACTTTTGTAAAATCTCCACTGTAACCCAGTATCGGCCTGATATCTGACACCAGTATCGGCGTTGGTGCATCCCTGCTGCTTTTCTATTCTACCAAGCAGATAATTAAATTCACCTGTTTATTCCAGGTCTAAAACCTCCCTGATGAGACGGGTGGGATATCTGATGGAAAAGACATCCAGCACTGTCTCGGGGTTCCCAAGTCAAGAGCCATCTCTCCATGTGAGCATGTTTAGCCTCTTTGTGATGGACATCGCGTACCTAAGTGATTGACTCCAAACTGCATGTCGAAGCCGTCCTCCGTCTTCCACGCCGGGCATCTCATCACCCCTGCATTGTTTATCAGTATGTCCACACGCTGCTCCTCTGAAGGGATATAAAGAGAGCTGGGTGTGCAAAATACCGGCAGTCGGTAATACTGAGAAAATTATGAATGAAAAAACAGTATCTGCAACTTGAAAATAAGCATTTCTGATATTTAGATATATGAACAAGATGTGCAACAACACAGAAGGTGTACAGGAAAAGGGGACAGCTGTGCGCCACTCACTTTGCTTCACTTGCTCCGCAAACTCTCGGATGGATTTCATGGAGGCGAGGTCGAGGTGACACGCGTACACGTGCGGGTTCAAGGTCTTCCCACGGATCTCCTTGGCAGCTTCCTCACACTTCCCCATATCCCGACATCCCATAATGACCCGACCCCCTGTCAGCAAGGTAACGGCAGTGTTGTTCTATGAACATGTAGAACTTTACTGGAGCCGTCACTGCCTGTGTTGAGGCTCACACCTGATTATATCAATAAATCACATGTAAAGGGTGGGGAAACTACTTTCTTACTGACACACAAGCGTTTCACGGTACCTCTCTTTGCCAGCTCCCGAGCCGTCTCTTTCCCGATGCCTGTGTTTGCACCCGTTATGACCACAGTCTTCCCTTTAATATTTGCCTTACTGGGACAAGGGCCTCCAGTGACATGGTTCCTATGATTAAAAAAAAGAAGAAAAAAGCAAGTTGATTCTTTATTGTGCATGTATTTATAATAATAATAATTATTATTACATGTTTATATAACTCTTTTCAAGACACCCAAAGCACTTCACATTTGAAGGGGGTAACTCACTGTTAAGTGAGTTGGCTTATTGTACCAAGGTGTGCACTTTTGCAGCCATCTCATGATGAAGTGAGAGCACATTGGTAATTTGTGATACTGGGCTACACAAATAAAACTGACTTGACGTGACGTGACGTGACGTGTCCAGCTGAATACGCAGCTACCCAATACATGTTTGAGGCGAGTTCTGCGGTGTTTATTAATAACAAAACAAATAATAATCATCTTTATTTACATGGTACTTTCCATACAGGAAATGCAACTCACACTGGACCCAACTGCTTTACACTGGGAATAAACAGACAAATTAAAACTATCACAAGCAGATAAAATTAAAAAAAATACAATGAGAAGGTAGTTTATGAGTGCATTAACAGAAAGTGAAAATCAAAAGACAATAACATCATAACAGATGATAACAGTACAACACCTGGTAGACAGATAGAGATGAAAATGACAGGAGGAATAAAGCAATGATCAAGTCAAAGACTGTGCAGATTACAGGACAAAAAGGGGATTTTAGTTAAAAGCTGGACGTAAACGAAAGCCATTTAGAAAGAGAGGGGGGGAGGTAGAGGTAGAGAGAGGGGGAGAGAGAGAGAGAGCTTATACATTCAGGATCACTCACTTCAGTAACACGGCGCCCCCGAACACCGTCCCGAACACGGACACGGGGAGGATAAACCTGCTCATGGTGTCCAGTCGCTCAGCAACAGGACACAAGACCCGACATCACAACCGCTGCTCTGGTCTCAACTCCTCAAGAGCAACAAGGATACCGGCGCGCTTTTAATACGTCACACCGGCGCCTTGCGTGTTGGGAAGTGTGGTTTTATTCGGGGCTCGCGCGTCCTTTTTTCCCCCACGCGGTTATTTGCGCTTCGGAGTTTTTAAAGTGTAGGTAGCACGTGCTTTGTCATCCACCCATCACCCGAGCCGCTTAATCCAGCCGGGCTCGCTAACGTGTGCTGCTGCTGCTGCTTCTTTTCTTCTTCTTAAATCACCAAATAAGACAGATTACGATACACCCATTCTGTATCCCGCCAGATGTTCCTGAGGATGTGATAACACCAGATTATTTCCTAATAAAAGGAGATTATTAGGAAGCAATTTGGGGTGATACCGGAGATTTCCATTTAAAAATATATATATATATATTTTACAACATTTCATTGTGAAAGATACCAAAAAATGATTAGGAGGTACTTAGAGTAATTATTCAAAATTGAAACCTTCTAATTTGAATAATTCGATTGGTAGGAGCAGACGTTCTGTGTGAAACAAGCACCACCCTGTAAACCCCATCCTAACAGATGTCTGCCAGATAGTGAAGACAATACCTGCTGTTGTTCTTCCTTGCTATTCATCTTTTCATCGTTACATGTCTTTGTCCTTCAGTAGTTGCAGGATACCAGGTGAGAATTAGATTTTTATGTGCTTAACTTCTGATTTTGGTTGGTGCATTTAACCCTATTGTATCTGGCCCTGTGATGGCCCGGCGGCCTGTCCAGGGCGTCTCCCCGCCTGCCGCCCACTGACTGCTGGGATAGGCTCCAGCATCCCCGCCACCCTGACAGCAGGATAAGCGGTTTGGGTACTGGATGGATGGACGGATGGATATCTGGCTTCTGATGTCTTTCAGGGTGAGTTACTTGTTGCATCATTATGTATACAAGTCATTAAGAAGTCCAGAACCAACGTCATTTCTGGTTTCAGGCCTGACGGGGGGATTACAAGCACGCAGGGCTAAAACAAATATTTGTGTTTATGGTGAACATCTGTGTTCAGTGCTGATTACACAGTGGCTTTGATCAAACCCAGATAGCAAAATTGCTGTGGCCCGGACCCGTCCCGCACCCGACACTTTCATCCGGCCCATATACCACACGGAATGATGGCACTTGGGCGGTCCGCTCCTGTTTGCCAGATCTGGGCCAGAACCAAGCCATAGCAATGCCGCATGTGCCATAGTATTTGCCAAAGGTGGTCCATATTTGTTTTGTGATATTTGGGCCAAATTCACCATTTACCACACGGGCCACTTCAGGGTCCCAACCGGATTACATGTTGCCCAGAGCACCGCATCTTTGCCAAAAAAGGCCCATATTTGATTTGGCATATTTGGGCCATATCTGCTATTATACATGTGGGCCACTTCAGGCTCACATCCATTTTGTCAGGGCCAGAAGAAGGCCATCGGTGGCCCACGTCCGGATGCTATCTGGCAAAAGACTTGGAGACTTTATGAACTCTTTGTATTAAGTCTTTCCCTGTTTTCTTGGTGGTTTATCTGGAGTCTAATAGCCTACCCCATTCTCTCAGCGAGAGAAGCTATCAATAAAACGCAGCACATTTGTTTTGACAGAATATCAAAGCCTAAAAAAGAAAAACACCTCTACTTCTGCTGTGTGTTGTAGCCTAATTACAACCGCTTTCATCCCAGATAAGATTTTGATTGGGGCCTCCGTTGGCACATCTCATAAAGCCAACCTGAATTAAACCTCTATTATCATTCAACCCTAACCTCATTTTCAGATGTTGGCGCATCTCTGAAGTGGAACTAAATCTGTTGTAGTGTCACAACAGTTGCACCAAATGCCATCCGAGGCACACCTCCAGCCCGCTCTAATCCAGCCACACGCCCTCTCTACCAAGTCTCCCCGCTCACTTTGTGTTGGTAATCTGCTAATATTTCACAATCCCTTCAGCGCCTCGCAGATTTACGCGGATTATTGTTTGGCTCCAACGCCTGCATCGAATATGGAAATAGAAAATGAAGGGGGTGCAGGAGAGATGAGATTAGCTGGGGAGACCTTGAGAGACCCCGTGCGTGTAGGCTGAAAACTTTAGGGTTTGTAAAGTCAAACAGTCCATACAACAACACACATTTTTCCCTTTTTTAGGGCACAGGAGTGTCACGTTACTCGGAGCTAGGCC